>NW_024039541.1:0-95000 GCF_016077235.1 Cyprinodon tularosa
GGATTGGGGATGGATGGATAGGAGGATAAATGGATGGATGAGGGAGGATGGATGGTATAGGGTTGGATGGATGATGGATGGTGGAATGGATTTGATGGAGGGATGGATGATGGATGGAGGGATGATGGATGGATGGATGGATGATGATGAATGGATGGATGGATGGATGGATGGATGATGGATGGATGGATGATAAATGGATGGATGGATGGATGGATGATGGATGATGGATGATGGATGGATCAGTGGATGGATGATGGATGATGGATGATGGATGATGGATGGATCAGTGGATGGATGGATGGATGATGGATGGATGGATGGATGGATGATGATGGATGGATGGATGGATGGATGGATGGATGGATGATGGATGGGTGGATGATGATGGATGGATGGATGATGGATGATGGATGATGGATGATGGATGATGGATGGATCAGTGGATGGATGATGGATGATGGATGATGGATGATGGATGGATCAGTGGATGGATGATGGATGATGGATGTCCCACGATGGGGAAATTCTGGTGTTTGCAGCAAAATTATTATAGAAAAAATTGAGCTTATAAAAATCTCTGAGTATAACATAATATAGAAAAGTTAAAAGATAAACCATAAAATAATGCAGTTTAAAGTGTTTAATATCTGATTAAATAACATATTTACCATCCTGCTGTGGTGGGCAGTAAAGAGACGGATGGTTAGAACTGAAGTTATTAGAACAGAAACATCTACAAATGTTTGTGTTAAATAATTGAACGTACTTTTACTTTTTACTGAGTCTCAAATGATTTGTTGTTACCATCGTTTCTTTTTGGATAGAAATTGAACAGAACCAGTGGCCTACGGAACACCACAGGAATATTCTCTCCAAGAAAACATTTTATTTCACTGAGAAACAGCAGCTTAATCGGAGTGAAGGTCGGACTCATCTGCATTTCCTTCTGTTTGGGAAGAACCGAAGCTGGATTTAGGAGGGAAATATCAACCACATGTGTCTAAATGGAAATCAGACCATTTCTTTTCAGTTCTGGTCCTGGTTGTTTGGAGGCTCTGGATCCTATGACTTCATCAGTTTGAGAACTTTTGACTGAGATCAGATATTTAAAGGTTTCTGTTCCTAAAACAGATTAATATGCAAACAGAAAACAGCTGCTGGTTTAAACCAATAAACAACACAGCAAATGTTTAGAAATAGAAAGTAGTTTATATCTACCATCATTCCCCCAAAGGAACATTTCAAAGTCAAAGCAAACAGCCTCCAACACTCTTATATCAGCAATTAACAGAAATTCTGGCTGAAGATGAGATATAAACGTATATCTCATCTAAATAAAATATTGTATTTCAAGGTTTTATATAGTTATAACAAGTGTTGTTTAGAATCATTTTTATTGCAGTTAAATTGTAATAAAAACGCCCCTTCGCTGTCATTCTCCACTCCTCCCTCAGCATGTTAGCTAACCGGTTCTCATGTTCACTGTCATCATCTGGCCTCTTTGCTCCTCCCTAATTAGTCATTCCTTTCACCTGTCGTTTCCCTCCCTGCCTCAATTATAATTTATTCCTCTCACCTGTTTCCTCTGGTTTATATTCAGTTCAGCCTGAGCATTCAGGGCCAGATCATTGCTTGTCTTTCTGTTAGCCTGTCTGTTAGATTTGTTCCTTGGTTCCTGTCCTGGATCCTAGCAGCCGGTGGAAAGAGGGTTTTTGTGTTTGTCTCGTCTCATGATTGTCCACTGTTCCTCCCCCGCTGAGTCCTCTGGGTTTTTGGCTCATTGTGTGGGGAGGTTCAGTTTTTATCCAGTAAGCCTGGCTCCAGGGAGGAGACCAGTTAAAAGTCCTGCATCAAGTTCCGGTTCCACATCCTGTCTCGGCTACCCTCTTCCACTGAGCCTGCCTGTCTGCACCTGATCCTGTCTGCTCCTGTGCGTGACCACCTGGTCATGCTTCTGGTCCCGGTCAGACTCTGAACCCTCCTGGGAGCCTGTGGATGCCTGGAAGTCTGGATCCTGCCACCTGTTCCTGCCTGATCTGGATCCTGCCTGTTCCGTCTGTTCCTGTCTGTTCTGGATCCCTGACCAGGATCGGCTTCCATCATGTCCTCTGGGACTGCAGCACTTGGGGACATTCTAGGTCTGGACTGTTAAACCAGGTAAGTGACCAACGCAGATAATCTTCTGTCAGATGATCGTGGTCACTTACCTGTGTTTCTCCCACTACAGAGTGTCTGAGATTGGGCGGTGCCCTGCTCCCCATCCTGCAGTGTCTGCGACCCACAGCCCCACTTTTGTTTGTTTTATTTAATAAACGTTTTGAACTTTCCTGCTGACTGTCTCTCCTTGAATACTGGGTCCATCTGTTCATGACATTCACTCACAAATTCTCCTTAATCTGCCTCATCGTAAGAAATTCTTCTGTTTTTGTCTCCAAATAACTTAACTTTTAGACTAAAGTGAGAAAAAGCCATAATCCAGAGGTTCTGCTCTCTGCCTTATTATCTCTGGCAAACTTCAGCCTGATCTTTGTGTCTTTTTCCCTAAAGAGAAAATATTTCCTTCTTGCAAAGTAAGAATTATGCAGCGACTTTCTAACTTTACAGGGATGCATTTCCACATCTACAGTTACCAGAGCGAGTGTATGCTCCATTTAAACAATAGACATTTATTAAGCATTTCTTTATTACGTTACCAGGTTACCTTTCCTGGAAGGTTAGCCTTTGGCTCAACCACATGTAGAAAACATTCTGGTTCATTTAGAACTCGTTAGTAACCTCTTTAAAACCCTTTACAGACTCACAGGCAGCTGAAATATTCAGTCTGAAGGCCGTAGAAGCTCTCAGCCTGCTGCTGATGCTCAGTTGAACATTCAGGAACACTCAGCTAAATGTCTGATGCTGGGAACAATGTTCCAGTCTACATCTGATGTCATCGGCCTGCGCTGGTTTAAGGCGTTTTAAATGTAAAAGGAATTGATTTGATTTTGAAGATTTCCAGAGGACTTCACCATTGAAATTCACCAGAGCTATAGTGAAACTGACAATGCCCACGTGCATGGCAGCTGGATGCTGGAATACATCGGGTAAAAGTGAAAAAAAGAGTTATTCCACCTTTCTGATTCCTGTTCCTCCACGGACGGGTTGGTCGTTGGATCGCCAACTTGAAGAGGGAGGATTTGCCATCGAACTTCTGGCCAGAGAAAAAACCCGTAATATGTAGCCAACATTTGGAAGAAGAATGTTTTCAAGATGACTTGGATAATAGCGCGTTGTGACAAACACCAGATACAGCACTGGGACTTGATCAACAGCCGATACCGCACCGTGACAATGTCACTAACCAGTAGGTGGCAGTAGTGTTCTTTGACAAACATGGATGCCTCCAGTAAAGCACATTCACATGAAAATGACTCTGAATTAAAAACACTGATCATTTATTGAACAGGATAGAATCATTTCAGATTTAAAGAACTTTCAGAAGTTTGGATTCTGAATATGAGCGACTTTTCCTTTAAAATCAGGAATGTTTTCTAATTGAATTTATCATAATGAACGTTTCCTGCTTTACATTTGAAGTTTTGGTATTCCAGCCTCTATGATGGATGTGTTTTTAGTTTCCAGGGAATATGGGAAAAGCAGCTTGTTACATAAGGACCAATATTCTGCCCCTTGGCTCAAACTCTTGGACATTTGGAAGTTGGTAATGTGGCTGCAGACAGATGTCAGCCATCTTTAATGATTATGACCAGGCCTCATTCCCTGAGTGTAGCAGATGTCATCAGGACCCAGGTTTTATTAATGATCACTTGCTGCCAGAAAAATGTTTAGTTGGAAGTTCAGGCCTTAAATGAACCCGTAGCTTTCAATGATCTCAGTTTAAAGGCAGAGAGGAGCTCCTAGTGCAACAATAAACAAACCCCAGTGGTGAGCTGGGGAGCAGCTCTTATTACCGTCCACAATAGGCCAAAAACGAGCACAATGACAGATTTCAGAATGAGACCTGCTGACGTGCTGCAGCCTTCTGGCTCCTGAAGCAGGTTTAGATTGGAAGCACTTACATCATGAAGCAGAGCAAACGTAGAGTATGGAAAGAGGAGTTGATCAATTCAAGATTAATCTATTCTTAACCCTTTATAGGGCGCTCAGTCGAATATTTAAAAAATCTAATCTTCACGCCAATAATTATATCGGAATCCTGGACATAACTTTATTACCTTTGTAACATTAAAAAAATATAGATATTTTGAAGCCAAAAATTATCAGTGTACTAACAAGAAACGCCAACTTGCCAGAATATATTAAGAAAAATAACAAAAGTGCTTTTATAAGGAATTCATGGAAAAACACTCTGAGAATGAAAGAAACATAACCTTAGAGACATTAATGCTGATAATGGCACTGACATTTTTTAGTTTATAAACCTAAATATAATTGTTAACTTGGCTTATTAACTTTTTAACTTTTTAATCAGATTTTACCTTTTTCCAGCTTAATTTCCAGCAGGTAATCTATCATTCAAGGGCTCATCTAATTGGTCAAATTCCAAAATAAAATGTACAACCATGTAGCATGATCTATGCTGAATGGCTGGATGTAGATCTTGTGCTTCTAGACCTCACTGAGGGATGGGGGTACTCCATTTGTAATGGGGATGCAAGCGATCAAAAATGCTAACTTGCTCTATGAAGAGTTAACCCTTTCCCTGCCTGATCAACCGGCCATTTAGAGCTTCAGACTTCAGACAAATTATTGTGTTTTTATCTCACTGCTGCTAAAGGAGTCAGAATTTACTTTAATGACTGAGTTGTTGTATACAAATAAGAACATTGGCTTCCATCTCTGAAACCATAGTTCATGGAACATGAAAACCAGTGGCGTGCACAGACATTAATTCAATTTTCAATTCAGTTCTATTCAGTATATTTCTATAGCTCCAATTCACATCATGTCATCTCAGGTCACTTTCCAGTTCACCAGATCATCCAGTCAGATTGATTCAAAGTTTTCTATCTAAGGAAAACCAGCTGATTGCATCGACTCATTGACTCTGTTCGAAAACCTGGGCTGCATCCTCCAAGGTCGCGGTCTACCTGGACTGGATCCTTCGAAGTCCTTGAAATTAAGGAGACCGGAAGAGTTTTGGCCTCGAATTCGACCAGGTCCACCCTTTGGCGGGTTTTACCGCCGTATGCTCTGTTGCTTAGCAACCGTGAACATTGACACACAAAGCAGGAAAAGAATGAAAACAGAAGTTTTCAAAACTGTTTATTTATTTCTTTTTTTATTGTGAAGTGAACAAAGACTACAATCACAAGAATCCAGAGTGGAATAAAGGTTCCAACCAGCGGGAGCAGGAACAGATAAAATCAAATGTAATGATAGAAACCTTAGTCAGTTAAATAACCTGCTGCTGTCATTCTGCACATCTCTGATGTTGCTGCTATTTTCTAATATCCATTACTGTAAAAATGTCCATAGCTGCATATTGGTTATTAATTCTCCAGTTTTATATTGTTAAAACACTTTACAGAATTTTACTTTTTATATTTTAACTCTTCCCTATTATGTTATTTTTATACATTTTTCTAAGCTCCTCATTTGTGTGACCATTTGCAATAATCTTTCTGCTGCTGTAAATTTGCCCATTGTGGGACAATAAAGGGATTTTCTATTCTATTCTATAAAAGGGGTAGAAAGATATAAGTAAATCTAAACAATGTATTTATAAAAAATATATCTGCAAAATCTCTAATATTCAACAACAAAAAATACGTAGTTAAGCATATTGTGCAAAACAGCAATAAAAAGATAAAAATCCTATCAGATTTATAGTCCCCCCCCCTGCAGATCTATTAGAATCTGTCCTTAAATTCCAGCCAAACCCATTTACACAGTAACAGATAAAAACCTTTAGATAAATCAAACATTACCGCCACATATCTGACTCTATAACCATTAAAACAACTATTTTCATTCATTTCAGACGGAACTATTCACAGAGTTGTATTAGATTAAACTGAACTTCCAATTTTCACCACTGTTCGGCGCCAAGTAACCTTTACTCTGATCACAGCTTGCTTGGTCTCGCAATGAATCCTGGGATATCCAAGAATACCGAGGATACATCGGACCCGTCCTTCAAATCGGGCAAAAAGAAGGACGCATTTTAAGGCCGCATAACGAGGACTCTTGGAATCCGACCAGACCTCGGCGCCGCGCTATGACGTAATCAGCCTTCAAATCCGGTCTTCTAAGGATGCGTCCTAGGTTTTCGAACAGAGCCATTGACTCTGCAGCAATCCCTCACACTAAGCATGCTTGTAGCGACAGTGGAGAGGAAAAACTCCCTTTGAACAGGAAGAAACCTCCAGCAGAACCAGGCTCAGTGTGAGCGGCCATCTGCTGAGGCCCACTCAGCAGATATCCTCGGAGCTCGAGGAGAGCATGCGCGATATTATCATTAAATTAATAGGAGCAAAACATGCAGAAATGAACGCTTAATTTAATACGACATATTTAAAAAGTCCCCATCAGCATCCAGCAGCTGTTCAGTTTCTGATGGAGATGAGAAATCTGCTTCCTGGTCTGTTGAAGAACCAATAGTTTGCATTCAAGCTTTTAAATAAACGGTGTTAGATTTTTTGAAATATAAAAGAATTATACTTTAATTTGTAGTTACTGATCTGTTGTTTCTATATGTTTAATTGACAAACCAGGTCTTCTCGCCGTTCTTTCTCCTGTTTGGTGCGATTGCAATAGCAGATCCTGACCTGGCCGGACCGGAGCGGAGCCTGCACATTTAGAGGATGTTTGGCTCAACCTGCTGCTGTGAAGCAGGATTCTCCACCATGAACAGAATCAACAATAAATCTGGATCCAGGCTCAAAATGAGCTCCTTGATATGTGCTTGAGAATGGCTTAGTCTCTGGTTAAACCCAGGTTTAAAGCCTTGCAGGGCAGCCTAAAGCCCACTGCCAACATTAAGACAGAAACAAGAAAGAAAATAACAAACCATCAGTTCAGGGGTTTGAGAAAATATGGGAATCAGGAAATTATCTATAAACCAAACTGAACGATTGTTGTTCTCTACTGCAAAAAACACTTTAGATTTTAAAATGAATATAGTATATATATATTTATTTTTTTAAATGTAATGTATATCATGGATGCATAAAAACCTCATTTTATTTCAGTGTTAAATTCTGTTTAAAGTAACAGATCATTAAAAATGTCTTTGGACCTTTACTGGTTGATGATTTTCTTTATTCAGACCCACTGATTTATAATTGGTTCCTCTGGTTTAATGTTTCTAAATATTTATTTCCCGTCATGTGCTCCATCCAATGCAGATCATTGGCTCCGCCCACATCTAGTGAAAACTAGTGTGATTGGATGAGTCATAGAACGCAAACACTCATTGGTTAGCTAAAGGAAATCATCAGAAGCTAGCAGGTGTTCTTCAAACTGCTAACGTGAATTGTCTATGCCATGCTACAATGTGGGATTAAGAAAAAGATGTTGAAATGTCTGAAAGGTCGGACACAGGCGAGAGCGTATCGGGAGACGGAGACCAACAAGACCTCCCTCATCCTGGGCCCTATCTCACAGAATTTATAGAAATAGTTGAAAAATGTAGTTTTCAATTCATATAGCGGCATCTGGCTGGTTTTTTTAAAGGTTACTTTATACTTTTATACTTTTAGTAGTTTTTGGAGCACATACTTTTTCACTTTTACTTGAGTAAAGAGGTCAAGTTGATACTTCAACTTTTACCAGAGTGTTTTTAAACTGCAGTATCTATACTTCTACTGAAGTAACACATGTTGGTACTTTTGACACCACTACCAGAATGTCGACCAGTGTGGAGTGTTTTTGCGTGAAAGAGACAGCAGGGCATAGTCGGCCTGTAAATCTCCTGGGAAGTGTTTCCATGTAACCCTGAGGTCAGCCTTTGTTGGTCGGCAGGTTTTATTGTGCTCAGTGAGCCGGCGACATCTGTCCCTGTATCTTCCACTTGACTGAATTCAAAGCACAAACCTTTATCTGGTGACAAACTCAGGCGTAACTTTTTTATGATCAATTGTTTGGCAAAGATAGAGCAATTAGCAGCTTGACGGGGTGGAAGAAATCCAGTTATTCCACCTGTGTTCACCTGCAGCTAATAAACAGAGCAGAGGAAGAGACCAAAGGAAATGATGGACAGGCGGAGGAGCGGCTTTCTGCCTTCAGGCATTAGTGCCACAAGGATGAGGAGAAGTTTAGACCAGGAAGTCAAAGAGAAACAAGAATTTATTAAAGTCCCATCCTGGTGTTTTATTAAATAAAATCAGATTTTTTTTTCTGAGTAATTAAGTCACTGATTGAAATGAATGACCTGACAGAGAAGTTAATTAAAGCCAGTTTGAATACCTTGGTTGATTTTATCTCTCTAGCTGGTTGAGCTCTACTTTGAATAAAGTTGGATGGTTTTCTGCTGTTTATTATGTAACTTCTTCTTCTTTTTGAGGATAAATGAAACACATGTGTGAAGGTGGGTCAATAAAGCGCTGCTAAAAGACTCAAAGTTAGAATGGGCTGTTTCTGTACGCAGCCATCATGAATGTAACCGTCAACATGGTTGTGTTGCTTAAAATCTTGGCTCTGCATTTCAACGTCCAGTTGAACTGATTGGATACGAGTTGGAATCAAAATAAAGGGTTTATTGAGCAGATTGGGGATGTAGTACTTTGAAAGTCAACTGAAATAACAGACCATGTGTTTAAATCATTTGTTAGAGTGAGATTCATGTCAGCAACATAAAAGAACCAGAACATGTTTTTACTTTTTGTGCTTTTTATGATCTATGACCGGCTCAGACGTTATCCATGAAAAGCTGCAGTAGGAAAAACATGCACCCCTGACAGATCAGACTGGTAACACCTGGAAGCCGGTTTGTTTTACAGAAACAGTGTTTCTGTTTTTAATAGGGAAACGTACTCCAGGGGTCTCCAGGGGTCCATTTAATGAAGCAGGTTTAACAAATTCAGATTAAAATCCTCAATTCTAAATGGATCCAGCCTAAAGTCGGGAACTCTGAGTGTTCGGTTTCTTATCTTATCTAGTAAACTATTTTTCCAGACTAGGAAGGACTCCCGCAGGCCTGTGGAGCGATATTTTCTCTCCAGTTTCCTAGAATTTTGCTTCAAAGTACGCAGCTCTGCATTAAACCAAGGAGCAAGCTTTCTATTTTTAACGGTTTTCATTTTCAAAGGAGCTGCGTTGTCTAAGGCAATACGCAGAGAACTAGCAACCCCATCAACAAAATCATCAACCTGTGAAGGGGAATAAGCTAAACTTTTGCACTCTGCAGCACTGCTCAGTGACACAGAGGAGAGAGAAAGTGAAGCAGATTCTTTAAAATTTATAACTGCACTATCTGATAAAGATCTACTAAAATTGAACCTTCTTTTGGGGGAGGAGAACTCTGTTAAAGTAATCCTGAAGGTTATTAGAAAGTGGTCAGAGAGGACAGGGTTGTGAGGAAATACTGTTATTTCTTCACATTCTATGCCGTATGTCAGCACAAGATCCAAAGTATGAAGATGAGAATGCGTGGGACTATTCACATTTTGAACAAAGCCAATAGTGTCTAAGATAGCATTAAAGGCTGCTCTTAAGCTATCGCCTTCAATGTCAGCATGGATGTTAAAATCTCCCACTATGATGACCCTGTCAGTATTTAATACCAAATCAGAAAGGAACTCTGAAAACTCATCTAAACATTCAGAGTAAGGACCTGGTGGACGATACAAAGTTACAAAAAGAAGAGGTTTTCTTGCCTTGAAATTTGGATCAGGGAAATTAAGGGTTAAATGTTCAAAAGAGTTGTAGGAATTAATTGTTTTGGGAGTAATCAGTAAGTCAGACTGGAAGATTGTTGCTACTCCTCCTCCTCGCCCAGAACTTCTGGGGATGTGAAAATTTAAATAGCTTGAAGGAGTTGCCTCATTTATGCTCACATAATCCTCTTGCTGCAGCCAGGTTTCTGTAAGGCAACACAAGTCAATGTGATTATCACAAATCAAGTCATTAACTAGTAGACTTTTAGAGGAAAGAGATCTTATGTTAAACAGACCGCATTTAATTGTTTTAACTTTTTCCCCAATTGGAGTTATTTTGATTTTAATTAGATTATCATGATTTACTCCTTTGGGAATCTTTGCTAATTTATTAGATTTTGGTCGTGGGCAAGAGACTGTCTGCCAATCACCAGAGTGGGCTTCTCAGTGGGTGTGTCACTGAGTGGGGAAAACCGGTTAGAAACGTGAACGGGTTGGTGGTGACCAGTGGGCAGAGATCCACGACTACGCTTTCTGCGTACAGTTACCCAATCGCCTGGCTGCTCAGGCACTGCTGGAGGACAGCTACGTGGGGGGCCTACTTCAACAGCCTGAAGCCTGGATTCTAACTCTGACACCCTCGCCTCCAAAGCTACAAAAATACTACACTTATTACACATCCCATTATCACTAAAGGAGGCAGAGGAATAACTGAACATCTGACACAGAGAGCAGGAGAGAGGAGAGGAAGAAGGAAGAGTTGGAAAAGAGTCAAGGGAGGGAGAGAGAGAAGCCATAGCAATGCTAAGCTAGCGCTAGCCTAGGCTAGCTACTTCTTGCTATCAGAAATAAAACCGTGTGAAACTGACAAGTGCTCAGTAGAAAAGTGCAGCAGAAGGTGCTATGTTTTAAAGTAGTCAGTTAGAGTTACTTAGATACAGAGATATCACAGAGAAAATAACTTAATTCAGACAGAGATAGAATGAACAGCAACAACACTGTTCAACAGTCCAAACAGGAAGTGAACACGATACGTCTCACCAACAGCAGTAGTAGCTCCCTCTAGTGGCAGCTATAAATAATGTTATTAGCAGTTATCAGTCCCATAGAATGGCTTCAGATTGTTCCAGTAGGCTCATCAGGTTGTTATCGAGTCAATCCTAATCCTGAATAATTCCTTTTCTCCCGTGGAATTAATGAATCTATTTATGTGTAATCTGATCAGTTCTTCATTTACTGTAAATATAACTAAATAAAAATTAAATGATCTGCATCTCACTCAATTAAACAAATCGTAACCAGTAATCTCCTCTCCTGTCACTGAGCTGTAGAATCCTCTCCTTATAAATATTGAATGCTCTGTGAATTGATGCAGCTCATTCTTTGATAAGATCTTCGTCAAACAGACATGGAATGTTTGTCTAACGGACCTAATGATGATTTGTATATTTTTTATGCACAAAACTACAATAAAAATCTGACTAAATCAGGAAATAAAGCAGCGTGATTGGCTGTAAGGAGAGCGGAGGCAGAGGACACTGAGTTTACTGAAGGAAACCTGCTGCTGCCCAGGTTAGCGCTGGGAGGATGTTACTATGGCAACAGAAACAGAGGATGAGGAAACTGTCTTTGTGAAACGGAAAAGTCAGAGTTTCCGTTTTCAGGTTTAGAAAACGTAGTTTTCGGTAAACCTGCTTCATGAAACAGACCCGTTAGGCGGATCCAGGACTGCTTTTATCTGTTTGTTAACCAAACTGTTCCCAGGAACAAAACAGAAGTTAGCGCTGCAAGTTAGAACAGAGCAGGTGAACTGAGTCCTGCTTTGGCCACTTCTTTTCCTCCCTTCAGATACGCTGTTCAACTAATAATCATTACTGTAGCATCATTGTAAGATAATTATAGTTTCCTTTTTAAACACCAACAGAAGGTCTTCAGTCAGAGGCAGTAGACAGACCTCTACAGGAGATCCTTTCTGCCCGCAGCATCAACATCTATAACAATGAATAAGAAAAAAGGTAAAACGTATAAGGAGTTACTGCAACGTTTAATTTCCCTTTGATTCGAACTGAACTGGATATTTGCGGCTCAGAGATTTCCAGGTAAATGTTGACCGGAGGCATCGGGGGCTTGAAGGCAGAGAAGACATGAAAACACGAGTAAACAGGAATGATTAGAAATGAGGATTTCGATTTTATTCCAACAGGAAGTGCTGACCATCAGACATTAAAGGTTCAGACTGCAGCTCCTAAGAAGCAGCAGATGATTGCATCCAGGCGTGACGGTAGCAGAGTGCCTCCGCCTCGCCCACCGCGCTCTGGTTAACGGAGAGAAGCAGGCCGAGCAGAACACCCAGTTTATTTAGGATCAATGACTCTTTCACAATTCATTATTATCACAAAAAAGCAAATAAATACAGTAGCTGTGCAGCAATATATCTCAGACATTACAACAGTTCAGATACGTAAATAAATAGGAGGAGTTTGAGGCTCCTTCGTACTTCACAAAAAAACATAATTTTTTAAAATATAAATACTGACATAGAATCTAACCTATTTTAGAAAAGAACACTGAGTTTCTCTTGAATGTGGAAATGACATCTCATACTTTACATTTAAATAGAAATAGGTTGATCAGTCAGGCCTGATGGTCTGAGGGATGTCGGCCATTAGTGGCCTTTCAATCAGAACTATGCTTTAAAACCAGAATCTCTAGATGATCTTTAAACAGACAGAAAACTGAACCTTATTTCTAGATCTTTTCAGTCTCTGGTTCTTCAGGTGCAGGACGCCATAATGATCAGGCCTCAGGAGGCGAAGTAGGAGCTCTGCATGGAGCAGAGGCTGTCCATTGGGTTTCCTCCGTGTTCCTGTATGAAGCCTCCAGTTTGAAAGGCCATGAAGGAGTCGTTCAGACTGGTCAGCGAGGTTTCACTGTCCATGTCCAGCAAGATGGTGTCCAGACCTAGGCGAAGCACAGAAAACAGAACAGGTTCAAAGCAAACCTAGACGGCGTTTAACTGCCCACCTTCCCTCTGATGACCTAACATGTTCCTTAGCAACAGACTGATGCTGGTACAGAGCTCCTCTTCCAGTCTCTATCTATGGCCATTTCTCCGTTCACTAGAACGTAAATACGGAGTCATGTCCTCCCAAGTACGTTCCTGAGAAGAACACAGGAAAGTGTGGAAGACCTAGAGCTTCAGCCTCAGCCCTAGCACTGTTCCAATTCACAAGAACAAGAACGGACAAAGTCCCCAGATGTTGTTCTGGCCCCTCCCTCTTTACCCAGCATGCATCAGAGCAGACTTGTCTGTTATCCAGACTGACAGCTGTCCCAGCATGCACTGCAGCAGCAGCAGCTTCCAGGATATATACGAAGTATGAAGCCCACTGCTCCCCAATGGGATGAACTCTCATGAAACTCCTCCATGTCCAAGACCGTGGTTCTGGTTCTGGGCCAGACAAAGGTGGCTGGTCCTCTTCAGGCTGGGGGGGAATTCCTGCCTCCAGTAAAGGAGTTCCAGTATCTTGTTGTCCTGTTCAGGAGTGAAGGAAGCATGGAGCGGAAGCTTTGATGCAGACGCTGCTCCGTCTGCTGTGGTTCAGAGCTGAGAGAAAAGCCAAAGCTCTGATTTAAGGTTTGATCTACGTTCCTTCCCTCACCTATGGTCATTAATCTGGATCAGGACCCAAAGAACCAGATCCTGGATCCAAGCTTCCTCTGCAGGGAGGCTGGGCTCTCCCTCAGAGAGAGGGTGAGGAGCTGGGTCATCAGGCTCAGAGTAGAGCTGCTTCTCCTCCAGAGGAGTCAGCTGAGGATCATCTTTATCTGATGGACGCCTCCCTTTGAGGAGTTCCAGGGGCGTCCCACCAGGAGGAGAACCAGGAGGAGAACCAGGACACCATGGAGGGACTGTGTCTGCTGGCCTGGGAGGAGAAGGAGGAGGAGTCTGGATAGAGGGAAGTCTGGGAGTCACCCCGTGACCCGTTCTGGGTGAAGTGGAAAATGACAATGATAATGGCTAATACAACGGAAATAAGAGTATCATCTGTTTGTGGACCATTAGTCTGTTGAATAAAGCAACCAAATAAGGCATTCTAAAGAGGCTACTGATGATGCTAAAATACTGCCTGTATAGGAACTACTTCTGTGGCTGTGACAGACAGACAGACAGACAGACAGACAGACAGACAGACAGACAGACAGACAGACAGACAGACAGACAGGCAGACAGGAGCAGCTCTAAATCAGCTAAAAACAGTCAATGAGTGGAATAGACTCTGGGAAGCCCTGATCTCAGTCCTGTCAGGAGGACTGGGCAGAAATGACTGCTAGTCTTTGTCAGAAGATCAGGAGAGTCAAACAATTCTGAGGTGGTTGTAATAATTAAGAAGGCCTTTTCTACAGCAGTAATGAGCAGAGTGTTCATGCTGCCTACCATAGGGGTTCATGTGATCTCCAGGCATCTGAGGGGGAGTGAGGCCCTGGCTGAAGTGCTCCATGCTGTACCCACTGTGCTTCATGGTCTCCAGCTGAGGCCTGCTTGAAGGTAGCGGTCCTGAGAAGGTGCTGAGCAGGCTCTCCATACAGCCAGACAACATCTCTGAAAGAAGAGACACAGAAACTCAGAGCACGACTTCATACTTCACCTCTTCGCTTCATGTAGGGAAGCTGTGTGGGTTTTAGGATGTTTGTCAATGTGTATGAACCATAGTACACAACGTTTACAGTGAAGCATTTATTATAAAGTCGTAGGAAATCAGCTGTTCCAACCGTTGCATTTCAGAATTCTCCCTAGTGATGCTCGACTTTACACGACTGAGTAAAGTGAATGTGATTGGTCGTTTATCAAGGGGGCGGGATTGTTGTGGCAGAAGGTTTGCAAGCAAGTTTGGTTGTAGCCGGTTTGTAGGAAGCATCTTGCTAACCAGTTAGCATCTTAGTGCTAGCAGGTTCCCAATGGGAAATTCCATTGGGACCAAGTAGCACTAAATTGGTGCCTTAGAAACGACGCTGTCAAGGAACGCTATGGACAGCCGAAACATGCAAGAGGAGGAGAGTTTAGTGTCGGAGGTCGTGGATGAGTCTCCTCCGTCTCCGTTCAATGGAGCGCTCACAGAGCTCAGAGTACTGAGTTAAAAGTTCTCTTTTTTGTTACTTTTGTTCCATAAATCAGTTTCAAGCGTTCAATTTCAAGCTCTCAAGCTGAGAGGACCGCGGCAACCAGAGGAGCTCCGAGTGTAATGGCAGCCAGGTCTAATCCTAGCCCGTCCTCAGCATCCAGGACTAACGTTAGCCCGTCCTCAGCATCTAGGGCTAACGTTAGCCCGTCTGCAGCATCCAGGACTAACGTTAGCCCGTCCTCAGCATCTAGGGCTAACGTTAGCCCGTCTGCAGCGGCCAGGACTAACGTTAGCCCGTCCTCAGCATCCAGGACTAACGTTAGCCCGTCCTCAGCATCTAGGGCTAACGTTAGCCCGTCTGCAGCATCCAGGACTAACGTTAGCCCGTCCTCAGCATCTAGGGCTAACGTTAGCCCGTCTGCAGCGGCCAGGACTAACGTTAGCCCGTCCTCAGCATCCAGGACTAACGTTAGCCCGTCCTCAGCATCTAGGGCTAACGTTAGCCCGTCCTCAGCATCCAGGACTAACGTTAGCCCGTCCTCAGCATCCAGGACTAACGTTAGCCCGTCCTCAGCATCTAGGGCTAACGTTAGCCCGTCTGCAGCGGCCAGGGCTAACTTTAGCCCTGGCCGCTGCAGACGGGCCAAAGTTAGCCCGTCCTCAGCATCCAGGACTAACCTTAGCCCGTCCTCAGCATCTAGGACTAACGTTAGCCCGTCCTCAGCATCCAGGACTAACGTTAGCCCGTCCTCAGCATCTAGGGCTAACGTTAGCCCGTCTGCAGCGGCCAGGGCTAACTTTAGCCCGTCTGCAGCGGCCAGGGCTAACTTTAGCCCGTCTGCAGCGGCCAGGGCTAACGTTAGCCCGTCTGCAGCGGCCAGGGCTAACGTTAGCCCGTCTGCAGCGGCCCTCTCTCGGCATAGCCGTGTGTGAAGGACCGCTGGCTCTGATGGCGATATTTTTGTTTTATTTGACAAAATTTTAATTTGATTTGTGTTTATCTGACTGTGTTCATTATTATTCCCCCATTAAATAAAAAAAGTCATAATTTATTATTATCTAGAGACTATTAATAACAGGAGGTTAAATAAAGACAGCTTTGAATGTGATGTCATCAGTACTCTTCTGTTCTCTCTTAGTCCACAATTTTCTGTTCTTATCAAGAACACACAAGAACGAAGATTCTTATTTCAACCGTTGCGTATATTAGCTGCAACATATGAATCAAGATGCTATGATAAAAAAAAATATATATATATGATTGACAGATGACCGTTGATATATGATTCGCCCAATTTAGGTGTTCAGGCTGACATACTAACTGGCCTGCAGAAGATAACGGAAAAAAAAACAAAAACACAAAAAGTTCTTTTTTTTTTTTATAGAAATGTTCTAAATTTTGGACAATATGGTCTGATAGAGTACATTTGTATACATGTTTAAGCCAGAATGATTTGACATTTAATATGACTTCCCTAAAACTTTAAGGGACGCATGGTTATTAGTGTTGCGGCGATACCATTTTTTGCCCCGATACCTGGCTGTGCAGCATCGGCCGATACCATCTGATTGAAATTGATGTGTGTCTATTTATGAAGAACTGCATCCGGCTAGGATGTAAAATAATTGCCATCATGGCTTCGTCAAGCTGCTGCCTACCTGGAATGGGTGACAATAGTTGAAGAAACTTTTGGCTCTCAAAATGGTATCGGAGCCCTATTGGTTGGTACTCACTGATACTGATACCACCATTTTAGAGATGGATCGGGGCCCCACAACACTAATAGTTATACAGTGGAGCCAAAAATATTTAGTCAACCACGGATTGTGCAGGTTCTCCTGCTTAGAATAATGAGAGAGGTCTGTAATGTTCATCATAGCTACACTTTAACTATGAGAGATGAAAAATGAAAAAAATATCCAGGATTTCACACTGTAGGACTTTTAAAGAATTTATTTGTAAATTACGGTGGAAAATAAATATTAGGTCTCCCACAAACCAGCAAGATTTCTGTAATTTCTTCTTTAATAAGCTCTTCTATCCCCCACTACTAACCAGTATTATTGGCACCTATTTGAACCTGTTATCTGTATAAAAGACACCTGTCCACAGCCTCAAACAGTCACACTCCAAACTCATTATTTCTCCTTTCGTCTCTCATGTATGAAAAATATGTCTGCAAAATCTTATAATAAACAACAAAAAATGCTTAATTAAGCAAATTAGGCAAAACAACAATTAAAAAATAAAAATCCTATCAGATTTATAGTCCCACACTGCAGATATATTAGAATCAAACCCATTTACACAGTAACAGATAAAAACCTTTAGATAAATCAAACATTACCCGCCACATATCTGACTCTATAACCATTAAAACAACTATTTTCATTCATTTCAGACGGAACTATTCACAGACTGGATTATATTCAGCTGAACATCCAATATTCACCACTGTTCTGCACCATTTCCCTTTTTCCTCTGATCATGGAGCAGCCGGCTTGCTTGGACTAATGAATCATGGGATACCCGAGGCTACGGAGGATACAGCGAACCCGTCCTTCAAATCAGGCAAAAAGAAGGACATATTTAACGGCTGCATAACGAGGAGTCTTAGAATCTGACCAGACCTCGACGCCACACTATGATGTCCTCAGCTGATGAATCTGGCCTGCTGAGGACACAGCCGCTGGATTTGAATTCAGCCTGTATGTCGTAACTCCTTGTCACCTGCGATAATATCATCCCCCTGCTTCCGCTCCTGGCTTCAGGCCTCCAGCAGAGTCCCTGGAAGGTCAGCGGCTCTTTTTCATCCCAGTCACTGACCTCTCTCTCCAGTGCTTCCAGTTCCTGTGCTGCTGAACTCTCAGGTCGTCAGTCCATCTGTTCCTCACAGAAACCTCTGGTCATACATTGACCAACCACCAGCGGTTCAAATGTCAATAACTCCACAGGCATGACAGAAATCATTTCCATGTTGCATGACATGTCTGCTCCTAGCTCTGCTCCTGCCCGGCCTCAGCCTGCTCTTGTGGCCATGCCCACCATGCCTGTTGCTTACTTCTGTGAACCATGTCTGAAACCCAAAGCTGCCTGAAAGATGTAAGGAAGCTTTAATGATGTCTCTGATAAAGTGAGGCAGGGGGCACAGATGGGTGGAATAACAGCTCAGCCTCATGTCTACCTTACTCAGCCTTCTCCAGGAACTGTAACATTGGTTTCTGTTCTGTTTTAGCCAACAGAGAAGCTGCCAGCAAGGCCACATATCTGTGACAGCAGATGGCAGCTGGAACATCGGTCTTTAAAGTAAAACCCTGTTTAATGATCATGTTTTTGTTCCCCTGTAAAACAGAAAGGCTTTTCTCACCACTTTCTGCTCCATGTCTCCTTCCATCCCTCTGACCACAAAAGATAAAAAAAGAAAAACAAAATAAACAACAAACCAACCCAGACCCCTCTGACCTTTGACCTTGGATCCACTGGCCAAGCATAAACAGGACAGAAGTGCATCAATTTCATCTCCACCATCATAATCAGCTTTTTTTTCCAGCATTTTATTGTCATTCCACTGTCACCAGTTCAGAGCAATGAAATTCCCTCTCTGCATTTAACCCCTCCCTCTGGGGAGCAGTGCTGCCATTGTGCGGCGCCCGGGGAGCAGGGTGGGGTTAAGGGTCTTGAACCAAGAGTGGCAGTCTGTGGGAGTGGGATTCAAACTCAGAACCTCAGGATTCCAAGCTCTATGCCCTGACCACTAGGTCCCCCCTCCCCATCAGCATCCACAGAGAAAGCAGCATTTACATTTATATGCATACAGATAAAATAACTATATGCTACCATTTACCTAATTTAATGGTAGCTGACAGAGGGTCCGCGACCCTTCTGGGTTCCCCCTCCAATTTTTCCCACTAATTGAAATGTCTTTAAATCCACAGGAACATGAATCCAACAGACTGTAGTAAACAGATAAATGGAGGCAGAAGATGTCTTTCAGGCATCAATGCTCACATTCAGAGACACACAGGAGCTTTTTCAAGCTGGACACCGTTTCATTCACAACACCTGTCCCTACGGTTGTCAAAAGTATCAATATCCAAAAATGTATTGATACTGAAACGTATCCGGATACAATACTCATTTTCAAAAGTATTGATACAGCCATCTAAAGTGCAGAATAGTGGAAAATGCACTTTCTGCACTCTGTGTGATTGAATAATTCTGTGCATTTTTCAGTTTCAGACTGAAAAACATCTGCAAAGCATAGCCAAGGAAGGAAAACTTCATTTTAATTTTGTAAGTTTTTTTATCAAGCTTGCTTAATATTGTGCACAGCATACAACCTCAAAATATTGTTCTTATTGTTTTTTTATTTATTTATTTTTTAGTAATGAAAATATTTCTATTGAATTTTAGAGTCTTTGTTTTTATTCTTGTGGTATCGAAAAGGGTATCGAGGATCGAATATTTTACTTAGTATCTGTATCGAGTTGAAAAGTTTAGTATCGTGACAACCTTAACTGTCCCATCAACCAGGAATCAGAAATACTTTAATAATCCCAGGGAGAAATTACTTTAGTTACATTACTCCATCTGTAATAGAGTGACTATAGAACCAGTTTGATAGAACACTATTTCAGACCATATATATAATCAGTTTGGGGTCCTTGGCCTGGAAGGCCTTACACGGATATGTACCTAAAGCTTTTAAGGTTGCTGTAATTAAACCTCTGCTTAAGAAACCGTCTCTTGACCCAGATGACTTGGTCAATTATAGACCTATATCCAATCTTCCTTTCTTATCCAAAATTCTTGAGAAAGTAGTTGCCAAACAAGTTTGCGATCACTTCCACCATAATGAACTTTTTGAAGAGTTTCAGTCTGGCTTTAGAGCTCATCATAGCACTGAAACAGCTCTGGTGAAAGTCACTAATGATATTCTCATGGCCTCAGATAATGGACTTGTATCTGTGCTCGTCCTGTTGGATCTTAGTGCTGCATTTGATACAGTTGACCATAATATTCTTTTAGAAAGACTTGAATATTTTGTTGGAATTAAAGGAACAGCACTAGACTGGTTTAAATCTGATCTATCTGATCGAATTCAGTTTGTTCATGTTAATGATAGATCTTCAACACGCTCAAAGGTTACCTGTGGAGTACCACAGGGATCAGTGCTAGGACCAATTCTCTTTACTTTATACATGCTCCCAATTGGTAGAATTATTAGACAGCATGGGATTAATTTCCACTGTTATGCTGATGATACCCAGCTATATCTGTCTATAATCCGGATGAAGCTAACCCATTACATAGATTACAGGCATGTCTTGAAGACATAAAAACCTGGATGACTCTTAACTTTCTGCTTCTGAATGCAGACAAAACAGAAGTTATAGTCTTTGGACCAGAGTCTCTGAAAAAGAAGCTGATTAGCCAGTCACTTCATTTGGATGGGATTAAACTGATTTCAGATAATAAAGTAAAAAATCTTGGTGTTATTTTTGATCAGGACCTGTCATTTAAATCCCAGATCAAAGAGGTTTCTAGAATTTCCTTCTTTCATCTGAGGAACATTGCAAAAATGAGAAATCTCCTGTCCAGGGGTGATGCTGAGAAACTAGTCCATGCATTTGTTACTTCAAGGCTGGACTATTGTAATTCTTTACTATCAGGAAGTCCACAAACTGTAGTTAAAAGCCTTCAGCTGATCCAAAATGCTGCAGCCAGAGTTGGGTTAAATTATGCCTCTATCCTTAATATCATAAAATAAAAAGCATTCAAAATAAGCAATAAAAGCCTATCGACTCCTTTGCCAGGTTTCTGTCAGGCCTTACAGACGCTGTTTAGAGGTTATAGGAGAATGAATTAAATGTGATGAAGCAAATATACTGAACAATAAATAAAATATTTGTTAGAATATATGTGATTAAAAACAAGCCATCTTCTTACAGTTTAAATAATGATTGAGTTTTTTATAACATTTTTCCTGATTATTCTGAGGTGTGGAGTTGATGAGCATCTAACCCAAACATGACCTATAGATAAGAAGTTAAATATCGGCCGCTTGCAGCGCTCAGTTTACATGTGACCAGTCAGATTATACAGTCGATGCAGAATGTAAAGCTGAAGAGGGGTTTCCATGGCTTCCCCAGTTTATTCTAGCCTCAGCCTGAAACAGTTTGCTGGTTTGCTCTTCTCATTTGGTTATCAGCAGCAGTTTCCGCTGCAATAAACCCTGCTGCTCTGCCAATATTGACACGCTGCAAATCCCAGAGCAGATAGAAGCTGCACTTGCCAAAGCAGTGAGACGCTTATCTAAACTGTCTGCTCATATCCGCTGCAGCCCACGGTGGCAATAAGCCCGATGAGCGGAGAGGAGGAACACCATGGCTTCCATTTTATGGCTGCTCCCCAGCAGAACGGCGGGGGGGGGGACTTAACATGCAGCAGTTCCAAAAATAAATAAATGGACCATGAAAGCATTCAGCATTAATCTAAACATGGTTCAATTTTAGATCTACTGTAAAACTATAAATAAATTACACAGTTAAATAATTAAATGATCTAAAATCAATTTAGGTTTATTTAATTATTGGTTATTTTAACCGTTTTTATTTGCCTAAAACATGACAAAATATTATAAATATCATAAATAGATGAAATAATAATGTGATCCGTTAAAATAATTAAAGACAATTTTACAAATTTTTTATTGAATATTTCATAAAAAAAAAGAAACGATTTAAATACAGATTCCATAATATTATCAAAATTCTAAAATGAACAATTAAATAAGAACATGTCCTGTTAAATTATTACAAATTAAAATGTATTTGATAAATATAGCGCCGCAACAGACTGGCGGCCTATCCAGGGCAGACCCCGCCTCTCGCCCATAGACTGCTGGAGATAAGCCCCGCCCCCACCGCCACCCTGACTGAGCAGGAGAAAATGGATGATGATAAATTCAATCATTTCCTGTATTTAATTCGTGTTTTTAGTCTTTTTGTCACAGGTTTACAAACATCTTTTTATAGGACAGGATAGGAGCAATAAGCCAAAGGCCCGAATTTTAAATTAACACTTTAAATTAATTAAAATTTTAAATTAACATCTAATCAGCGAAGCAAAGATGGCTTTTAGCTGACAGTTGTTTTTATCTTAATAGTGATTTTTAACTAACTTTGTTTTACATCAATAATTGATTTTTTGTTTGAATTGTTTAAATGAAGTGTTTTTAAAATCCAAAAATCCATGAATTTCCTGTGATTTGAAAAATAAATTTCTTTCATTTCCTAAAAGGAATGAAGAGTGAAAGACTTGTTTGTATATTTAGGGTCATTTTTCTCCAGTGTTATTTCTGGTGACATCATGTGATGATCATCCTACCTGCTCCCAGCCTGTGACTGCCGTGCTGCTGCTGCTGCTGCTGCTGCTGTCTGCGCGCTAACTTCTTCATCTGTCCGGGAACAAACACAGAGACACAAACGGTTCCAGCCTGGTTTAGCAAAGCCAGGCATCAAACACGGGTCCAGGCTCTGATTCGTTACCAGCCGTCTGCATCTCCACTTCTTCCATGGCGAAGTAGAGATGCAGACATTTAAAATTTGGAGACTGAAACTAAGGAGCAACTGAACACCCCTGCTGACAGACTGCTTGCTGACTGGAGTAAAACACCTTTTGGCTGGCCAGACTTTGGCAGGCCTCTCCTCCTAAATACCAGCAAACAGAGCAAATGGCAGATTAGAAATGTTTAATCTACTGGGCTCAACTGATACCGATCGGATTCAGACATTTAAGTATTTTTTGGCAAAATGCAGGAGAAAACTTTCGGAAGGAGAAAGAAGAGAAGAGAGAGGAAAAAGAGAGGAAAAAGTTGGAGTCATCAAATATGTAACTAAGCCTCTGATGACTGATATCCAGAAACATAAAAGTTCACCAGGCTGGTTTTTCAGAGCTGACGTCATTAATAGTGAACTTTACTGACCTTTGCCCTTTGGTTCTGGAACCAGACCTGGACAACACGAACGCTGAGGCCAGTCTCTGCAGCCAGAGTCTCTCTCACCTGGAAATCCAATTTAACAGCTTTAGTTTCACACATTTCATTTCTAGGAATCATTCTTATAGAGGAGAAATGAAATCTTTCAGTTTTTCCTAAGTTACCAACAAATAAACAACCTAAAGGAAAACCGCTTCCCTTTAAAAAGACCTAAATGAAAAATAAAGAGAGAATTAAATTGTTTCTGAAAGCATAGAACACAGAAACTGTAGAACTTGAAATCAGCACAAGAATGAAAGCAGGAGAATGAAGGAGGCAAAGGAGAACAACATGGAGGCATCGATGGACGACGCCGGAGGCGTGCGCCGGCGTCATGTTCTCTGGGACTGTTGGAAAGAAATAAACAATCCTCCTCAGAATGTAGAGACACGCCGGCGGTCTGAAGAAAGAGCGCTAAGAGCCTCAGACACACCGACCGCCGTTACCATGGAGACGATTACAGCATCCTGTAAGACTTCACGCCCCACAGACCTGCATTTATTTTCACACTGTTTTAATACTAAAGTACAACTTTTAACCTCTATTGAGGATTCTTTGTTTTATCTGCTAACTTCATTTTTTCTTAATTTGCGGTTAAACTAAGGAGCTTTAAGTTTCCCAGCATTGAAACCTGATTTCTTTCACCAGAACATCCGAATAATCAAGACAAGTTTGTTTAAATCTTTGCAGGTTTGTGGGTAAAGCTCTATAGCATGAACTTCGTCTTCTGGCCTTTATTGGCGATGTGATTAGAGACGGGGACGTCCTGCAGCAAAGGTCCAACCTGTGACGGCCACTTGGAGGACCACAGACTGGGTCGCCCCCGCCGTGCCCTTCATATGTTGAGTAAACAGTGGAGATGAGTGTGTGAGTGTGTTAGTCTCCATGCTGCTCAGAGCTTACATCACCTCTTCAACTGATCTACTAAGATCCCAGATAAGGAGTTCCCAGTTGCTGCTCGAAAACATAAATCAGTTAGTGGGAATGCTGGGAAGGATTTACTGAGAATCTCAGTCATGGATCAGCAGCAGCAGAACTGAACTTTAAAAGTTCAATTAAGGAAACTGTTTTCTAAAAACGTTTCTTCTCTCATCAAGAGGCTTCAAAAGTTCTAACTAGTGGTGGGGAGAACTGAGATTAACAGACTATAGATTACTGAGATTAATACACTGAGATTAATATACTGAGATTACTGAGATTAATACACTGAGATTACCACACTAAGATTAATATACTGAGATTAACACACTATAGATTACCGAGATTAATTCACTAAGATTAATATACTGAGATTAATACACCGAGATTACCACACATTAGATTACTGAGATTAATTCACTTAGATTAATACACTGAGATTGATATACTGAGATTACTGAGATTAATACACTGAGATTACCACACCATAGATTACTGAGATTAATAGACTGAGATTACCACACTAAGATTAATATACTGAGATTAATACACCGAGATTAATACACTGAGATTACCACACATTAGATTACTGAGATTAATTCACTTAGATTAATACACTGAGATTGATATACTGAGATTACTGAGATTAATACACTGAGATTACCACACCATAGATTACTGAGATTAATAGACTGAGATTACCACACTAAGATTAATATACTGAGATTAATACACCGAGATTAATACACTGAGATTAATACACCGAGATTACCACACATTAGATTACTGAGATTAATTCAATGAGATTAATACACCGAGATTAATACACTCAGATTAATACACCTAGATTACCACACATTAGATTACTGAGATTAATTCACTGATATTAATACAGTGAGATTAATATACTGAGATTACTGAGATGAATACACTGAGATTACCACACTATAGATTACTGAGATTAATAAACTGAGATTACCACACTATAGATTACTGAGATTAATACACTGAGATTAATACACTGAGATTAATATACTGAGATTACTGAGATTAATACACTGAGATTAATACACTGAGATTAATATACTGAGATTACTGAGATTAATACACTGAGATTACCACACTATAGATTACTGAGATTAATACACTGAGATTAATACACTGAGATTAATATACTGAGATTACTGAGATTAATACACTCAGATTAATACACTGAGAATAATATACTGAGATTACTGAGATTAATACACTGAGATTAATACACTGAAATTAATATACTGAGATTAATACACTGAGATTAATATACTGAGATTAATACACCGAGATTAATACACTGAGATTAATAAACCGAGATTACCACACAATAGATTACTGAGATTAATTCACTTAGAATAATACACTGAGATTAATACACTGAGATTAATATACTGAGATTACTGAGATTAATACACTGAGATTACCACACTATAGACTACTGAGATTAATACACTGAGATTAATATACTGAGATTACTGAGATAATACACTGAGCTTACCACACTATAGACTACTGAGATTAATACACTGAGATTAATACACTGAGATTAATATACTGAGATTACTGAGATTAATACACTGAGATTAATACACTGAGATTAATATACTGAGATTACTGAGTTTAATACACTGAGATTAATATACTGAGATTACTGAGATTAATACACTGAGATTAATTCACTGAGATTAATATACTGAGATTACTGAGATTAATACACTGAGATTAATATACTGAGATTACGGAGATTAATACACTGAGATTAATACTCTGAGATTAATATACTGAGATTACTGAGATTAATACACTGAGATTAATACACTGAGATTAATACACTGGGATTAATATACTGAGATTACTGAGATTAATTCACTGAGATTAATACACTGAGATTAATATACTGAGATTAATACACTGAGATTAATATACTGAGATCACTGAGATTAAAACACTGAAATTAATATACTGAGATTACTTAGATTAATACACTGAGATTAATTCACTGAGATTAATACACTGAGATTGATACACTGAGATTAATACACTGAGCTTAATATACTGAGATTACTGAGATTAATACACTGAGATTAATATACTGAGATTACTGAGATTAATACACTGAGATTAATATACTGAGATTACTGAGATTAATACACTGAGATTAATACACTGAGATTAATATACTGAGATTAATACACCGAGATTAATACACTGAGATTAATACACCGAGATTACCACACATTAGATTACTGAGATTAATTCAGTGAGATTAATACACTGAGATTAATATACTGAGATTACCACACATTAGATTACTGAGATTATTTCACTGAGAGTAATACACCGAGATTAATACACTCAGATTAATACACCGAGATTACCACACATTAGATTACTGAGATTAATTCACTAAGAATAATATACTGAGATTAATACACCGAGATTAATACACTGAGATTAATACACCGAGACTAATACACCGAGATTAATACACTGAGATTAATATACTGAGATTACTGAGATTAATACATTGAGATTAATACACTGAGATTAATATACTGAGATTACTGAGTTTAATACACTGAGATTAATATACTGAGATTACTGAGATTAATACACTGAGATTAATTCACTGAGATTAATATACTGAGATTACTGAGATTAATACACTGAGATTAATATACTGAGATTACGGAGATTAATACACTGAGATTAATACTCTGAGATTAAAATACTGAATTTTGAATTAATACACTGGATTTAAAACATAGATTAATACACTGGGATTATATACTAGTTACGAGATTAAAACTGGATTAATACATGAGATTAAAACCTGAATTAATACCTGAGTTAAAATTAGAGTCACTGAGATTAAAAACTGAAAAAATAAGGAATTTTTGAGATTTAAAACATGAGATTTAAATTTATGAGATAATACCTGAGATTTATACATGAGATTTTTAAAAATGAGTTAATATTTCTGAGATATGAGATTTAAAACCTGAGATTTAAACCTGAGTTTAATACACTGAGATTAAAATATGAGATTTCTGAGTTTTAAAACAGAATTTATACATGAGATTAAATACTGAGATTAATAACCGAGATTAATACATTTAGAATTTTAAAAAAGGATTACCACTATTTTTACAGATTAATTTAAGAGATTAATAACGAGATTAAATTGGTTAACCATTAGTTACTGAGATTATTTCACTTTGAGTAATACACCCCAGATTAATACCTCAGTTTAAACACCGGATTACCAAATTAGATTACGAGATAATTCATAAGAATAATATATGGATTAATAAACCCAATTAAAAACACTGAATTAATACACCGAATTACCCCACATTAATTACGAGTTAATTCATGAGTTTTAAAACACCGGATTAATACACTCAGTTAATAACCAGATTTCCACACATTAGTTATGGTTTAAAATTTATAGATTAAAACATGAGATTAATAACTGGATTACTGAATAAAACACGAATTACCACACTATTAATTTCTGGATTAATACACTGAGATTACCCCAAATAGTTACTGAGTTTAAAACATGGATTAAACATAGATTTAAAATATGAATTTTCTGAGATTAAAAATGAGATTAAACACTGAGAAATTTTTATACTGAGATTATGGATTAATACCCTGAAATAAACCAGTTAATTATGAGTTAAAACAAGGATTTAATATACGAGATTAAAACACCAGATTAAAACAATGAGATTAATAAAACCCGGGTTACCACACATTAGATTACTAGTTAAACCTTAGATTTTTTACACTGGATTAATCCCGAGATTAACCCACATTAGATAGTGAGATTAATTACTTAGAATAAACATGGGAATTATCAAAAGAGATTTAAAATTTTGGAAAATTACTGAGACAATAAAGAGATTACCAACTATGATCTGGTTAATACACCGGATTAATACACTGAGTTTAATATATGGTTAGGATTAATACATGAGATTAATCATGAGATTTAAAATTTTTGATATTACTGAGTTTTTTTTTAAAATTTAATTAAAAAATGGAATTACTGAGTTTAATACATGAATTAATTACTGAGATTACTGGGAATTAATAAAACTGAATTAATCATGAGATTAATATCGAGATTACTGAGATTAATACCCTAAGATTAAAATACTGAGTTTACGGAGATTAATACACTGAATTAATACCTTTAATTTTAAAATCTGAGATTACTGAGATTAAAACATGGATTTAACTGAGATTAATACACAGATTAATATAGGATTATGGGTTAATACACTGAAAATTTTAAAATACTGGATTATGAGATTTAAAACCTGAGATTAATTTGAGAAAATTTCACTGAGATTGATAACTGGATTAAAACACGGCTTAATATACTGAGATTACTGAGATTTAAAAAAGAGATTTAATTCACGAGATTAAAAAACACGGGATTAAAATTTTCTGAGATTACTGAGAAAATACACTGAATTAATAATGAGATTAAAATATGAATTAAAAAACCCAGATTAATACATGGAAAATTTTAAAACCCC
Organism: Cyprinodon tularosa; assembly: GCF_016077235.1. NCBI lineage: Eukaryota > Metazoa > Chordata > Actinopteri > Cyprinodontiformes > Cyprinodontidae > Cyprinodon > Cyprinodon tularosa. Next base: position 28,491 of record NW_024039541.1, read on the forward strand.
AGATTACCAACATTTAATTTTAGATTATTCGTGAGATTAATACCGAGTTAATATACTGAGATTACGATTAAAAATTTAGATTTCCCCACTATGATTCGAAATTAATAATGAGTTTAATATACTGAGATTTACTTTAATACATGAATTTTAAAAACTGAGTTTTAAAAATATAAGATTACTGAGATTTAATACATGGATTTAAAACACTGAGGGAAAATAAACGAGATTATGAATTAATACACACTTATAAACTAGATTATGAATTAATACCCCTGGAAATTTAATTCATGAGATTACTTTTTCGGAAATTTGAGATTAATACATGGATTAAAATTTTCGAGATTTAAAGGGGATTAATACCTAATTAATTTCACTGAGATTTAATAACTGAATTATGAGATTTAATAAATGGATTTTAAAACACTGAATTATTACTGAGATTATTGATTAATACCCTGGTTACCCCCCATAACTACTGAATTTTTAATACACTGAATTAATAATGAGATTAATTACTGTGATTACTGGATTTAAAACACTGAGTTAATAACTGAAAATTAACACTGAATTACTGAGTTTAATACCTGGAATTAATTACTGAGTTCTGAATTAAAAATGAGTTATTCACTGAGATTAAAATACTGAGATTTTTGAGATTAATACCCCACTAAAAATTAATTACGAATTTCCCGGGGATTAATACTGAGATTAAAACCGAGATTAATATATGAGATTTTTGAGATTAAACCGAGATAATATTCGAGATTTAAAACACTGAATTAATATAATGGATTATGAAATAATACACTGAAAAATTTAATTACGAGATTATGAGATTAAAATGAGTTTTAAATTTCCCGAGATTAAAAACACCCGGGTTGATACACTGAATTTTTACACTGGCTTAATATACTGAATTAGAATTAATACATGAGATTAATTCATGGATTAATAATTTTAAATTTTATACTGGGTTAAAAAACTGAATTAATACCTGAGATTATACCTGAGATTAATATACTGAATTAAATAAACCCAGTTTAAAACAGAGATTAAACACCGAGATTACCACAATTAGTTTTGAGATTAAAATTAGGAGATTAATACACTGGAAATTTAAAATATTGAGATTACTGAGATTAATACACTGAGATTACCACACTATAGATTACTGAAATTAATACACTGAGATTAATATACTGAGATTACTGAGATTAATACACTAAGATTAATATACTGAGATTACGGAGATTAATACACTGAGATTAATACTCTGAGATTAATATACTGAGATTACTGAGATTAATACACTGAGATTAATATACTGAGATTAATACACTGAGATTAATATACTGAGATTACTGAGATTAATACACTGAAATTAATATACTGAGATTACTGAGATTAATACACTGAGATTAATTCACTGAGATTAATACACTGAGATTGATACACTGAGATTAATACACTGAGATTAATATACTGAGATTAATACACTGAGATTAATATACTGAGATTACTGAGATTAATACACTGAGATTAATACTCTGAGATTAATATACTGAGATTACTGAGATTAATACACTGAGATTAATATACTGAGATTAATACACTGAGATTAATATACTGAGATTACTGAGATTAATACACTGAAATTAATATACTGAGATTACTGAGATTAATACACTGAGATTAATTCACTGAGATTAATACACTGAGATTAATACACTGAGATTAATATACTGAGATTAATACACTGAGATTAATATACTGAGATTACTGAGATTAATACACTGAAATTAATATACTGAGATTACTGAGATTAATACACTGAGATTAATTCACTGAGATTAATACACTGAGATTGATACACTGAGATTAATACACTGAGCTTAATATACTGAGATTACTGAGATTAATACACTGAGATTAATTCACTGAGATTAATACACTGAGATTAATATACTGAGATTAATACACTGAGATTAATACACTGAGATTAATACACTGAGATTAATATACTGAGATTAATACACCGAGATTAATACACTGAGATTAATACACCGAGATTACCACACATTAGATTACTGAGATTAATTCAGTGAGATTAATACACTGAGATTAATATATTGAGATTACTGAGATTAATACACTGAGATTACCACACTATAGATTACTGAAATTAATACACTGAGATTAATATACTGAGATTACTGAGATTAATACACTGAGATTAATATACTGAGATTAATATACTAAGATTACTGAGATTAATACACTGAGATTAATACACTGAGAATAATATACTGAGATTACTGAGATTAATACACTGAGATTAATATACTGAGATTAAGGAGATTAATACACTGAGATTAATACACTGAGATTAATATACTGAGATTACTGAGATTAATACACTGAGATTAATACACTGAGATTAATATACTGAGATTACTTAGATTAATACACTGAGATTAATTCACTGAGATTACTGAGATTAATACACTGAGATTAATATACTGAGATTAATACACTGAGATTAATATACTGAGATTAGTGAGATTAATACACTGAGATTAATATACTGAGATTACTGAGATTAATACACTGAGATTAATTCACTGAGATTAATACACTGAGATTAATATACTGAGATTAATATACTGAGATTACTGAGATTAATACACTGAGATGAATATACTGAGATTACTGAGATTAATACACTGAGATTAATATACTCAGATTACTGAGATTAATACACTGAGATTAATATACTGAGATTACTGAGATTAATACACTGAGATTAATTCACTGAGATTAATACACTGAGATTAATATACTGAGATTACTGAGATTAATACACTGAGATGAATATACTGAGATTACTGAGATTAATACACTGAGATTAATTCACTGAGATTACTGAGATTAATACACTGAGATTAATATACTGAGATTACTGAGATTAATACACTGAGATTAATTCACTGAGATTAATACACTGAGGTTAATACACTGAGATGAATATACTGAGATTACTGAGATTAATACACTGAGATTAATTCACTGAGATTACTGAGATTAATACACTGAGATTAATATACTGAGATTACTGAGATTAATACACTGAGATTAATTCACTGAGATTAATACACTGAGATTAATTCACTGAGATTAATACGCTGAGGTTAATACACTGAGATGAATATACTGAGATTACTGAGATTAATACACCGAGATTAATTCACTGAGATTAATATACTGAGATTAATTCACTGAGATCAATACAGTGAGATTAATATACTCAGATCCAGGAGGAGAGAATCCTGAAAAGTCAGCAACTGGATGCAATCAGCTGGTTTCACTCTGTCACAAACAGAATGCAGTGATTCCCACCAGCTCTGCAGCATAGATGGATTACAGGAAACTAAAAACTGTTTGGGCCGGACAGGAAGTGAGACTCATTTCAAAATAAGAGCAGGCGGGACACGGTCAGTGTGGAGGGACAGTGGAAGTCAGGGAGCTATTCAGAGCTATGATGATGTCATCCAACAGAGACAAACAGCACAAATCCTAGAATGAAAGTAGAACCAGAAATGATGAGGAAAGTAGGCGCTGTCAGAAAAATCTCCACCCTGTGACACGGAGACGCCTTTTCAGAGGGAGGGCAAAGTTCAGGAAGAGAAGCAGGCCGGCCTCACCTTTCTGCAGGGCTTGGAGGAGACCTCGAAGGAAGCCTTGAAGGCGCGTCTCTGCTGTGTGGTCAAGATAGTGCGCGGCCGCTTAGGCCGGCGAGGATCTTTACTGTCATTGCTTCTCCTCGCTAACTTAACATCCAAAGTTTCCTCTTCACTCTTTTCTGTCAATCAACACATCAAACATCACTTGATTAAATATAACAGATTCAGATTCACACAAAAACAGCAAATAAAGAACCCGATTTAGAGGAAAGGTTCAGTTCTACCTGAGTCTGAGGCCTCAGGGCTGGCTCCCTCCATCTGATGGTCGGCCTTACACAGCAGCTGACCTGCCTTCACCACAAACTGGTCCCCTTTGCTCAGCTGGCGCCCACAGATGCTGCAGCAGAAGCAGCTGAGGTGGTAAACGCTCTGCAGAGCGCGCATTACTAACTCTGTAGGAGCAATGTGCTCCAGGCAGCCGCTGCATTTGGTGGAGAACAATCTGAGAGCAGAAAAAGGAACCGGAAACTTAGACCACTGCAAAGAAACATCAGATTAACAGCAGAAAAAAACATTTAAACTCACTGATGTTCCACTGAGGAACTGGGAAATATGATGATGGATCTGCATCCAGATTAACCTTCTAAAACCAACAAACTTCTTTCTGACCAAACCAGCTCGTTCCTAGCAGAGCATGATGGGAGCAGGAAGAGCAGGCTGGTGCTGATTGGTCCCTCCCTTCCAGTGGTCCTTAGGAAAGGCTTCCTGCTCCTAGGACGCCTCTCACAGGCGTAACCCCGATGGAAAGGAAACGTTTTCCAACCACAGCAGGAGACATGCTATACTTCACTAACTGCAGTAATAAATGATATGATCTATGCACACAGATCTATCCACCACTTCCTGTAGCAATGTTTTTCTCACTCTGCTTATATCTGAATAGTTTGGATTAGAGTCTGTCTATACCAATAATTACTGCTGATGTGATTCCCTGTCAGGTTTTAAAGGTCATTTGATCAACTAAGTTCTTTCAAAGTAAAATAAATGTTTCCACAATGAGAAGAGACACAGACAGCCTAGATCTTTACATGGAGATGGATAGATATTAAAAACAAGAAAGTATCCAACTGAAAGAGCTCTAAACTGAAGATGAGACAGAAATGAAAAGTTCTTTCTTTTAAATAAAACCGTCTTAATGAAGGGAAACATGAAAAGTGCTGCAGCAGAGGGAGCCTTCAAAGGGGGGACAGCCAGAGTTCAGGGCGCCATGGATGGTTCTGCTCTCCATAACCACTGGAGGAGAAACATCTGCAGGGCTTAGAGGAGGAGTGGTGCAGTGTGTTCTGAGCTGGTCTCCATGAACACGGCTGCAACAGGCGCAGAGCCCAGAGCTGAATATTACAACTACATAAAACAGATTGGTCACTTTGAGAGGACAAAGACCTGAAGGGGAGCTGAGTCTAGCTCAGATGAAAGCGGTGAGGAAAACCCCTCAGAAAGGGAACGCAGGACTACAAGTTGCTCTGATCTGAAGGCTCTACCCCAGCTGGTGCAACAAAGATCAGAAAACATAGAAATTAGAGCCAGAGTCACTAAGGGAGATTCTTAAAGTGAACGGGACATTTCTAGAGAAGAGCATCTTTCTTCCTGTTCTCCACCTCTTCCTTTAACCGCTGCCTCTTTGCCCGTCTGGTTGGAGTTGAATGAAAACACCTGACATCCCTGCATCCAGTGCTGAATCCAAATGTTTTCTTCTAAATCGGTTTTCTACCTTTTAGCAAATCATTCACATTTCATTAAGAAGTCACCAGTTAAACGTCATTGAACTGGAAAAGTGTCACGGAAGGAGTCGATTATAAGAATTGATTTATCCAAATCCCTGCCAGACGACAGAGGAAATTTTAATGTTTTAACATTTTTACTGTTGTGGTTTAGAAAAAATCGATTAAAAAACTTAAAACAAACTAAACCTAACATCATGCTAAGCATTTCTATAGCTCTATTTATGCTTGAGATCTGCATGTTAATTCATTTTTAGCATCAGCACCCCTCCATGCAGACAGGTTGGCAGATCTGTGCAGAAAAACATTGCAAGCGAGCAACGGCCCTACTGGCAACGGTTTCCAAATTTAACCACCAAGAGCCATCCTGTGATTTAATAGATTTAATTATATTCAGTTTATTTCTATAGCTCCAATTCACATCATGTCATCTCAGGTCACTTTCCAGTTCACCAGATCATCCAGTCAGATTGATCCAAAGTTTTCTATCTAAGGAAAACCAGCTGATTGCATAAATATCTCCTCTGCATCACTGAGCAATAGTGCAGAAGCTTCGTTTATTCCCGTTTACAGATGGATGATTTTGTTGATAGGGTTGCTAGTTCTGCCTTAGACAATGCTGCCCCTGTTGAACGACACTGTAAGCCAGAGCGGGGGCTCGAACCGACAACCCTCCGATTGCAGGGCTAACTCCTGCACTCCTCCACTGTTCCCTCAAAAAATAAATAAAAAACCATCTCTATCAACAGTTGTAACTGTTGAACAGGCAGATGAGTCCAAGCAAGGGAACTATTCTTCTTCTCTGTCTGTAGATGAGTCCAACCAGAGCCACTTATTTAGAGCGGACTGCAGAGTGTGAGCAGTCGGATCTCATCAGAGATCCTGCGGTTTAAAAGTTCAGTTTGAGCAACATGTGGATGGGCAGTGACTCCAAGCATAGCTGGCCATCCTGTGGAGGAGGCTTATTTCAGTCGTTCAGATCCAGGATCTTGTTCTTTGTTTCAGACCCAAATGTGGGTCAGCAGGGCACCGCAGAAGGCCCTGCCTGAGCCCAGCAGTCTGTACGGCGTCCTGGACTCCCAAACACGTCAGCTGGAAGTGGAAACTTCACTAGAGGAGGCTTTAAAGTCACTGCTGACAACTGAAATGCCATCACACCCAGGCGGAATGAGGCAGCAGATGTTTTCCACTGGAACATGGAGCTCCTGGTTATTGGAAACATTCATATTCCACTAATGCAGTGTCAGCAGTTAACAGCTCAGGTTGTATTCGCCTGATCTGGGACCCAGGAGAGGGGACCTCCGATCCGTTTGCCAAAGACTACCCCTTTACTCACAGACCCCCTATAAACAGAGCGATGGCAGAGCTGAGAGGCCTGCCAGCTCTGAAACCTCGTTGGAAGAACGTGGTTCTAAACAGGGAAGAGGTGGAGTCTGTTCCAAACTTCAGGTTTCAGCAGCATCTTCTTTCTTAGAAGGTCAAGGAGAAACAAACTCCTTCCTCCTGTGCTGAAAAACTTTCCCCACTGGACCATGGGCTCTATGCAGCACTGCACTACTTCCTGATCATCAGGCAGCTCCTCCGTCTTTCAGTGCTGGATGAACTGATGAATTCAGGTGTGTTGCCATGGTTACTGAGGTCAGGCACACCTGGATTCATCATTCGGTGAGAGTCCACGCAGACATCCAGATGAACTGAATCTGACATGAAACACCTGAAGCTCATGAAGAATGCTCCCCTCTATTGGAGGAGAGGAACTCCAGCTGTCTCACAGTGATCTGGGATGAACGTCTCCATCCTGGACTCTCTCTCTGCAGCAGGATTAGTCTGGTGGACTCAGAGCCATGCAGGTCTGCACCAACAGACTTCAATGCAAAGCAGAACTAAAATGAACCCTGTACAGTGACCATCCAGCTTCTTCTGATGGTCTAGACTGGATGAAACTGGCCTCCTTCATCCATCCAGCTTCACGCTGTTACCAGGCTTCTCTATACCAGTCTCACTATAACCTTTTAGTTTTGGTGTATTTTAAGTCAGATCCCATTAGAGGGATTGAGCTTTAGAAATTTACTGCTTTTGCCACCTGCTAATATATAAACATCTACTCACAGTTATGTTTGCAGCATTATTTCTTGTCTTTTCTTTGTTGAACATCAGACAGAAAAAGGTCATTTAAAAAAACAAACAGGTATTTTTTCCCCATTTTTTTCCTACCTTTAAGCTCCTGATGCAGAATAAATTACAGGTGCTGGTCATAAAATTAGAATATCATGAAAAAGTAGATTGATTTCAGTAATTCCATTTAAAAAGTGAAACTTGTATATTATATTCATACATTACATACAAACTCATATATTTCAGATGTTTATTTTGTTTAATTTTGATGATTACAAATGACAACAAATGAAAATCTCAAATTCATCATATCAGAAAATTAGAATATTGTGAAAAGGTTCAAAATTGATGGCCCCTGGTGCCACACTCTAATCAGCTAATTAACTCAAACCACCTGCAAAAGCCTTTAAATGGTCTTTCAGTCTAGTTCTATAGGCTACACAATCATGGGGAAGACTGCTGACTTGACAGTTGTCCAAAAGACGACCATCGACACCTTGCACAAGGAGGGCAAGACACAAAAGGTCATCGCTAAAGAGGCTGGCTGTTCACAGAGCTCAGTGTCCAAGCACATTAATAGAGAGGCGAAGGGAAGGAAAAGATGTGGTCGAAAAAAGTGTACAAGCAAGAGAGATAACCGCACCCTGGAGAGGATTGTGAAACAAAACCCCTTCAAAAATGTGGGGGAGATTCACAAAGAGTGGACTGCAGCTGGAGTGAGTGCTTCAAGAACCACCACACACAGACGTATGAAAGACATGGGTTTCTGCTGTCGCATTCCTTGTGTCAAGCCACTCTTGAACCACAGACAGCGTCAGAAGCGTCTTGCCTGGGCTAAAGAGAAACAGGACTGGACTGCTGGTGAGTGGTCCAAAGTCATGTTCTCTGATGAAAGTAAATTTTGCATTTCCTTTGGAAATCAAGGTCCCAGAGTCTGGAGGAAAAGAAGAGAGGCACTTCATCCACGTTGCTTGAAGTCCAGTGTAAAGTTTCCACAGTCAGTGATGGTTTGGGGTGCCATGTCATCTGCTGGTGTTGGTCCATTGTGTTTTCTGAGGTCCAGGGTCAACGCAGCCACATACCAGGAAGTTTTAGAGCACTTCATGCTTCCTGCAGCTGACCAACTTTTTGGAGATGCAGATTTCATTTTCCAACAGGACTTGGCACCTGCACACAGTGCCAAAGCTACCAGTACCTGGTTGAAGGACCATGGTATCCCTGTTCTTAATTGGCCAGCAAACTCTCCTGACCTTAACCCCATAGAAAATCTATGGGGTATTGTGAAGAAGAAGATGCAATACACCAGACCCAACAATTCAGAAGAGCTAAAAGCCACTATTAGAGCAACCTGGGCTATCATAACACCTGAGCAGTGCCACAGACTGATCGACTCCATGCCACGCCGCATTGCTGCAGTAATACAGGCCAAAGGAGGCCCAACTAAATACTGAGTGCTGTACATGCTCATACTTTTCATGTTCATACTTTTCAGTTGGCCAACATTTCTATAAATCCTTTGTTTTTATTGGTCTTCAGTAATATTCTAATTTTCTGATATGATGAATTTGAGATTTTCATTTGTTGTCATTTGTAATCATCAAAATTAAACAAAATAAACATCTGAAATATATGAGTTTGTATGTAATGTATGAATATAATATACAAGTTTCACTTTTTAAATGGAATTACTGAAATCAATCTACTTTTTCATGATATTCTAATTTTATGACCAGCACCTGTAGTGCGACTGGTTAATGGCTGTTTGAAAACATGCTGGTTGGCTCCCCACTGAATCTTCTGGCCTTTCTCTGACTTCTTGAGCTTTGGCTAAGCAAACAGTGCCGCTCCACTCAATGAAGCTTGCTTTTATTTCCTTTGCCTCCTTCACAATCATCTTTTGAGAACTCCAACTAATTAAAACCCCAACAAGCTGCCACTGGAAGCCCCTGCCGTCCCCGCCAGCCTCTTCCATTAGATCATCCAGCTCCTCAAGAGGGAGAACAAACAAGACAACAGCAAAGGAACACAAACAGTCTGTTTACCACTTCATCCATTCCTCCAGCTGCCTTTTCCCTTTAATCCTGTAGCCCTTTATGCTTTTGTAAGATGCTTGAACACTGTGAGGACATGGGGTGCAGGGCCAGAGGTTAAGGCCCATCCAAGAGGAAGCTGAAGAGAAGACAGGACACCTTTTTCATGAATCTTGGACTAAGTTTCATGTCAGTCTGAAAGCTGCCCCACACAAGATGTAGGAGCAACAATACAGGGTGGTGTTTGACAGGCTGCCATAGAAACGGCCAAATCCAGCCCCTGAGGGGTTCTTCATAAGGCACACTGTAAAATCAAAAGTAGGTAGAGGAAATGGATTTCAGTGCTTCAGCAGACCTGCCTGAATATCTGTGGGCTGAGTAGCTGCAGAGGGCTGCTGCTGAGGCAGCTTGGTTCAGCCGAGGAAGATAAAGAACATCTCTGAAGGTTCAGAGAAACTGTGGCTGGAATGATGGTTTAATATTTCGTAAACCAGTTCTCCCAGATCCGCTGCTCTGGACCTGCTCTGTGCTGGAGGTGAGTGAGGACAATTAACACTGAATTCAAACTGCATTCCTTATTTCTACCTTTGTTAACATTGTTTTCTCTGGATTCCATTTTAAATGAAAAAGCTTCTTCTCCATCCAGTCCCTGATGGCTGCTGTGTCCCGAGTCCATAGAGAAGTTCAGCTGGTTTCATCTTCAGCCATCAGCGCTCCTCTCTCTCCATGCTGTTTTACCTCAGCTCTACCTGGTAGCAGCAGGTGGGGGAGGGGCAGTGAACGCTCTCACTGCGTAGAGTTCACTTCTGGACGCTGCACCGCGCGGTTTGAATAGGAATTCTATTTGAACCCACTGCAGTAGCCAGAGACATTATATCTGGTCTGAAGGCACCAGTACTGTGGAAACCATTGAAATGAAAACACAAAGCTGATATGTGTCAGCTAAGCTGAAACCTACAAAACTTTATTTTTAAAAGAATCATCATCATTATCCTTCAAGAAGGAGCTGCTACAGAGCCTCGGTTCTCCATTCAGTCTCTGTTCTGCAACCAGTCTATGTTCTGCAAGCAGTCTATGTTCTGCATCCAGTCTATGTTCTGCATCCAGTCTATGTTCTGCATCCAGTCTATGTTCTGCATCCAGTCTATGTTCTGCATCCAGTCTATGTTCTGCATCCAGTCTATGTTCTGCATCCAGTCTGCAGCAGCTGGTCTGACTTCTAAACATCTGATGTAGGTTCTTCTGAGGCAGAAGCCTTCATGAGAAGTTCAGAGCACCAGCAGACCAGCGTTTTACTGGGGGAAGTAAACTAACCATAAAAGTAGGAACCAGAGGAATGAAATATCTTGTTGAGTTCACCTTCACTCCACTGATCAGAGTTTATAGATGATGGTCTGTTAAATCTGACTGCTTGCTGTTTGAGCTGACTAAGCTTCTGGAAACATCTCCAGTCCCTCTGCTGTTTGCTCTTCTGGCGTGGCAGTGGGAGCACGCTTTAGTTACTCTATGAAGGTTCTGTGGAGGGGGGGCCATGAGAGCTAACAGTATGGCTCTCCACAGCCTGCTGGCATCAGGCTGCCACTCCAAAACCTCGGCCAAGCTAACACCAACCGATGAGATAAAGAGCATCATTGAAGGTAAGATCTTTACAAACAAACAACATAAAAAGCTTAGAGAATCGATCAGAGAACCACCTGTAGCTCCTAGACTGGGCTGGAGGTTCAACCAAAGAGTAGGTTCTCTGGATGCCATTCAGGCCATTCCATAACCCTACCGCCTTTGAGCTAGGGTTATGGAAAGCCGTAAGGCGGTAGGGTTATGGAAAGCTCTAAGGCGGTAGGGTTATGGAAAGCTCTAAGGCGGTAGGGTTATGGAAAGCTCTAAGGCGGTAGGGTTATGGAAAGCTCTAAGGCGGTAAGGTTATGGAAAGCTCTAAGGTGGTAGGGTTATGGAAAGCTCTAAGGTGGTAGGGTTATGGAAAGCTCTAAGGCGGTAGGGTTATGGAAAGCCGTAAGGCTGTAGGGTTATGGAAAGCTCTAAGGCGGTAGGGTTATGGAAAGCCGTAAGGCTGTAGGGTTATGGAAAGCTCTAAGGCGGTAGGGTTATGGAAAGCTCTAAGGTGGTAGGGTAATGGAAAGCTCTAAGGCGGTAGGGTTATGGAAAGCCGTAAGGCTGTAGGGTTATGGAAAGCCGTAAGGCGGTAGGGTTATGGAAAGCTCTAAGGCTGTAGGGTTATGGAAAGCTCTAAGGCGGTAGGGTTATGGAAAGCTCTAAGGCATTAGGGTTATGGAAAGCTCTAGGGGGTAGGGTTATGGAAAGCTCTAAGGCGGTAGGGTTATGGAAAGCTCTAAGGCGGTAGGGTTATGGAAAGCTCTAAGGTGGTAGGGTTATGGAAAGCTCTAAGGCTGTAGGGTTATGGAAAGCTCTAAGGCGGTAGGGTTATGGAAAGCTCTAAGGCGGTAGGGTTATGGAAAGCCGTAAGGCTGTAGGGTTATGGAAAGCCGTAAGGCGGTAGGGTTATGGAAAGCTCTAAGGCTGTAGGGTTATGGAAAGCTCTAAGGCGGTAGGGTTATGGAAAGCTCTAAGGCGGTAGGGTTATGGAAAGCTCTAGGGGGTAGGGTTATGGAAAGCTCTAAGGCGGTAGGGTTATGGAAAGCTCTAAGGCGGTAGGGTTATGGAAAACTCTAAGGCGGTAGGGTTATGGAAAGCTCTAAGGCGGTAGGGTTATGGAAAGCTCTAAGGCGGTAGGGTTATGGTAAGCTCTAAGGCGGTAGGGTTATGGAAAGCCGTAAGGCTGTAGGGTTATGGACAGCTCTAAGACGGTAGGGTTATGGAAAGCCGTAAGGCTGTAGGGTTATGGAAAGCTCTAAGGCGGTAGAGTTATGGAAAGCTGTAAGGCGGTAGGGTTATGGAAAGCTCTAAGGCGGTAGGGTTATGGAAAGCTCTAAGGCGGTAGGGTTATGGAAAGCCGTAAGGCTGTAGGGTTATGGACAGCTCTAAGGCGGTAGGGTTATGGAAAGCCGTAAGGCTGTAGGGTTATGGAAAGCTATAAGGCTGTAGGGTTATGGAAAGCTCTAAGGCTGTAGGGTTATGGAAAGCTATAAGGCTGTAGGGTTATGGAAAGCTCTAAGGTGGTAGGGTTATGGAAAGCTCTAAGGCGGTAGGATTATGGAAAGCTCTAAGGCTGTAGGGTTATGGAAAGCTCTAGGGGGTAGGGTTATGGAAAGCTCTAAGGCGGTAGGGTTATGGAAAGCTCTAGGGGGTAGGGTTATGGAAAGCTCTAAGGTGGTAGGGTTATGGAAAGCTCTAAGGCGGTAGGGTTATGGAAAGCTCTAAGGCGGTAGGGTTATGGAAAGCTCTAGGGGGTAGGGTTATGGAAAGCTCTAAGGTGGTAGGGTTATGGAAAGCTCTAAGGCGGTAGGGTTATGGAAAGCCCTAGGGGGTAGGGTTATGGAAAGCTCTAGGGGGTAGGGTTATGGAAAGCTCTAGGGGGTAGGGTTATGGAAAGCTCTAGGGGGTAGGGTTATGAAAAGCTCTAAGGTGGTAGGGTTATGGAAAGCTCTAAGGCGGTAGGGTTATGGAAAGCTCTAAGGCGGTAGGGTTATGGAAAGCTCTAGGGGGTAGGGTTATGGAAAGCTCTAGGGGGTAGGGTTATGGAAAGCTCTAGGGGGTAGGGTTATGGAAAGCTCTAGGGGATAGGGTTATGGAAAGCTCTAGGGGGTAGGGTTATGGAAAGTTCTAGGGGGTAGGGTTATGGAAAGCTCTAAGGCGGTAGGGTTATGGAAAGCTCTAGTGGGTAGGGTTATGGAAAGCTCTAGGGGGTAGGGTTATGGAAAGTTCTAGGGGGTAGGGTTATGGAAAGCTCTAGGGGGTAGGGTTATGGAAAGCTCTAGGGGGTAGGGTTATGGAAAGCTCTAAGGCGGTAGGGTTATGGAAAGCTCTAAGGTGGTTGGGTTATGGAAAGCTCTAAGGTGGTAGGGTTATGGAAAGCTCTAAGGTGGTTGGGTTATGGAAAGCTCTAAGGTGGTAGGGTTATGGAAAGCTCTAAGGTGGTAGGGTTATGGAAAGCTCTAAGGAGGTAGGGTTATGGAAAGCTCTAAGGTGGTAGGGTTATGGAAAGCTCTAAGGCGGTAGGGTTATGGAAAGCTCTAAGGTGGTAGGGTTATGGAAAGCTCTAAGGCGGTAGGGTTATGGAAAGCCCTAGGGGGTAGGGTTATGGAAAGCTCTAGGGGGTAGGGTTATGGAAAGCTCTAGGGGGTAGGGTTATGGAAAGCTCTAGGGGATAGGGTTATGGAAAGCTCTAGGGGGTAGGGTTATGGAAAGTTCTAGGGGGTAGGGTTATGGAAAGCTCTAAGGCGGTAGGGTTATGGAAAGCTCTAGGGGGTAGGGTTATGGAAAGCTCTAGGGGGTAGGGTTATGGAAAGTTCTAGGGGGTAGGGTTATGGAAAGCTCTAGGGGGTAGGGTTATGGAAAGCTCTAGGGGGTAGGGTTATGGAAAGCTCTAAGGCGGTAGGGTTATGGAAAGCTCTAAGGCGGTAGGGTTATGGAAAGCTCTAAGGTGGTAGGGTTATGGAAAGCTCTAAGGTGGTAGGGTTATGGAAAGCTCTAAGGTGGTAGGGTTATGGAAAGCTCTAAGGTGGTAGGGTTATGGAAAGCTCTAAGGAGGTAGGGTTATGGAAAGCTCTAAGGTGGTAGGGTTATGGAAAGCTCTAAGGCGGTAGGGTTATGGAAAGCTCTAAGGTGGTAGGGTTATGGAAAGCTCTAAGGCGGTAGGGTTATGGAAAGCTCTAAGGCGGTAGGGTTATGGAAAGCTCTAAGGCGGTAGGGTTATGGAAAGCTCTAAGGCGGTAGGGTTATGGAAAGCTCTAGGGGGTAGGGTTATGGAAAGCTCTAAGGCGGTAGGGTTATGGAAAGCTCTAAGGCGGTAGGGTTATGGAAAGCTCTAGGGGGTAGGGTTATGGAAAGCTCTAAGGCGGTAGGGTTATGGAAAGCCCTAACCCTACCGCCTTACGGCTTTCCATAACCCTACAGCCTTATTATTGTATTATTACAGTTTTTTTTTTACAATTGCTATGACAGATTTTTCAATACTTTTAACAATTTCCCAAAACTCTTAACAGAGTTAGCACTACCTTTGCATGTGTAATCTATACTGTTCACATTTCTCCTTACAGCCATATTTACCAATGCTTTAACACTGAATATCAGAACAGATAACACCAAGTTCTAAACCTAAACTTACAGGCTAAAATCAAGATGAACAACTCTTCATATTGAATTGAAACACAAATATATTCCCTGTATTTTATTCAATTGGTAATAAGAAACAGCTCATTGATCTTATGCAATTGTTGAAATCACAGCTGATTCCCATCTAGGAAGCACACTCAGGTGTTGATATTTCAATCACATGATCATATGTTGCCATGCCGGGCCAGAGAGGAGCCAACATCACCACGTGCGCCGCAATCTCCAACAATGCTGTACTCCTGCATAAATGTGAGATTGGCCCCTACAACACCGACCACCTTCTTCTTTTTTAGAAGACCTGCATGAAAGACCGGTGCCAGTGGTAGAAAGGGGGCAGTTGGGAGGCCATTTGCCAATATATATGATCACATGGGACAATGTGGCATTCCACCATTCCCGTACATTACAGCCTGGTTTGATGCCCATCCAAGGATGATATCCCATTTCATTGCTCTTTACTCTCCTGTTCTCAACCCCATTGAGGATTTTTTCTCAGCCTGGAGATGGAAGGTATTTGACCATCGTCCACATGACCAAATGTCTCTCCTAGATGCAATGGATGCTGCATTTGAAGACATCACAGCTGAACACTGCCAGGGGTGGATAAGACATGCAAAAAGATTCTTCCCACGATGCCTTGGCAGAGAAGATATCAGGTGTGATGTGGATGAGTAAATTAAATTTTTTTATTTTTTTATTTTTCTTTTTCCGGTTTTCCAGAGTATTTCTAAGTGTATATCTTGCAGTAATTTCCTTTTGCAAATAAAGTATTTACGTTTACTGCAGCAATTCTGTCTCTGTCTTTTGTTTCATAAAATGTAAATTCTGTAAAGCTACTTTCTGCAGCAAACGAATGAAAATGCATGTGCAAAACACAGGTGTGTCCCTGTACAGTTACTGTCTATTATATAAGGGCACCTAACAGATCTAAAATAATGCAGTTTCTGTCATTTCAGCAGATGATGGTGTTTTTTTGTCATTGTGTTATGATTGACTAAATGTCCCTGTTGGAAGAGAACTCATGTTATTGTTTTGATTAATTATGTGATTTTGAAACATGTTTGCAGTGTTTTGTTAGACATGATGTGGCGTGTTAGTATATTATTGTATTTTGAAAATTAGTTTTGGAGTTTAGTTTAAAATGTGTGAATTTGAACATGAAATTAACCGTTTCACCAATTGTGTGTTTTAGGTGTGTTGGTGCGTTAAGAGCTTAGGAAACCTGTTAAATGTATTGAAAACTGTGTCATAGCAATTTAAAAAAAAAACTGTAACAAGAGCTGGACTTGATGACACAAATACTGGAATTAAACAGAAAACATCGACTGATCTAAAAATCAGCTTCACAGAAAAATAAGAAAAAAATGCAGCAGATAAATATATTTATTTTCTATTATTTACAGTTAAATCCAACTTGTAATAATAATTTATCATATTATCATTAATCAGTCATTAATTATTGGACCAATTATGTCATAAATGGTTACCAGGACACTGAAGGTCTTTTTCTAATGAGATAAAAATGTGATTCTGACTTTTTTCATGTTAAGCAGACTGAGAGCAGAACATGGAGCACGTCTACAGGTGGAGTAGGACGTCCGTCCCGAAGACGCCACAGACATCAGTAAAAACGCTGTGATTGTTCCTCTGAGCAGTATAGGGTGGTGGTGGGGGGGCGGGGGGGTTTGGGCTGCCCTGAATGTTTGAGCTGCTTTCTGGGAGGGCGGCCAAAAAGCCACGTCTGTCGCAGTCCGGCCAAGAAAATGTTCTTCCTTCTTTCTGCTAAATGTAGTCGACGTTTTACCGACAGCTAAACAGAAATGGAAATCTTTTAAATATAAAAATAAAAAACATCCTTAGGTCGTCGTCTCCTGCCTAATTATCATAACCTTCATGGTCTATATATTAAACACATTCATGTTTTAAATAAATGGAGAATACACTTCTGTTTTGACGGTTTTGATGGTTCGTTTATTTCATAGAAATAAAACAAAAAGGCAGATTTTTTTTTTCCTGTTTGAAACAGAAATTTATGAATTTATTCCAGAATTTCTCAGCAGGATAAAACTGTAAATAAATTTCATTATTTACAAATAATTTACAAAAAAAGTTTTACTCCAATTTATTAATGATTTTTTTAATTTAAAGTTAATTTCATTTCATTTTAGATGATGCATGGTTAATTTCTTAATATACTAATAACATTTATTAATTTAATTTAATGTCCCTTTGGGATTAATAAAGCATTTTTTTATTTAATTGAATTCCTCTCAGGAAATCTCAGGATTATGGAGAGATGATGGTTTGGAGGTAAAAACATTCAGCAGAGCTGCTTGTTTTCTGCGGTCGATGACAGAAGGCCCACACAGACTCCGCTAAACAAAAACCTCATTTCCTCTCTAACATCAAACCGTCTCATCACTGCACAGAAAAAATACCTCATCTAAAAATCAATTAAGATTGTTTTTTTAAAGTATATTTGCTTTTAATTTGAGCAGATAAATAAGATGATCCACCAACAGAGAAACAATATTTTTCTCCTTAAAATAAGATTTTATGCACAATAAATAAAATCATGGAGATTCTCTTTTCAACATTTTAATATAAGCATCTTATTCTATTAATAAATTATCTTAAAAAAAGTACCTTTTTTATGTCCTACTTCTATAAATATTTGCTTTTATTTCAGTGTGCAGATCTATAGCTCCCTTTTCTTTAAAAAAACATTCTATAAATTAATCTTTTTTAAGCTTATTTAGAAAATGCTATGATCAATAAGTTTGTGTTAATTTAATTTCTAAGAATCTAAAATAAGACTTTTTTTCTACAAAAAGTAAAGTAAAAATAACTTTTTCAATTAAAACATGAATATAATAAATATTTTTTAAATATTTAAAAATATTTCAAATTTAGTTTAACAAAGGGTTGTTTCTAATTATCACCATATTCATATTTTGTTGGCTTTAGGAAAAGTAGAAACACTTACAGATAATTTATAATTACTAATTTATGATTAAATTATGTTTCTGAGGACTGCATTCTTTTAGCATGATTGTATCAATGGTTCATCACTGCAGCAGGTGAAGAATTCAGTTCAGTAAAGGTGAATTAGCACCACTTGTTCTCTGATAACAGATAAAAATCTAAAAAGATATGAAATTAGAAATTCCATTGGGACCAAGTAGCACTAAATTGGTGACTTAGAAACGACGCTGTCAAGGAACGCTATGGACAGAGGAAACATGCAAGAGGAGGAGAGTTTAGTGTCGGAGGTCGTGGATGAGTCTCCTCCGTCATCCATTTTTTATTTAGAGGAGGAAAGCGGGGACGAAGATGTTGTGGAAGAGGACGCCAGGGCGACAGAAGCTTGGTTTGGTGTAGAAGGCTTCCAGCCGTACATGTTTGAGCCCTCGCCTCGCAACGCTGCCAGTTCTGTTAGCTCTACGCCTGCCGAAGACACAGATGTCCATCCCCGTGAACACTGGGACGCAACTCAATGGGAAAGGAAAGGATTCTGGTTTCAACCGTTGCGTATATTAGCTGCGACACATGAATCAAGATGCTATGACCGAAAACATGTGATTGACAGATGGCCGCTGATATATGATTGGCTGAATTTAGGTGTTCAGGCTGACGAAGAACTAACTGGCCTGCAGAAGATAACGAGAAAAAAACACAGATTTAAGACAGGATCTTTTTTTTAATAGAAATTTTCTAACTTTTGGGACAATATGGTCTGATAAAGAGAATATATACATGTTTAAACCAGAATGATTTGACATTTAAATATGATTTCCATTCGACTTTAAACTCCAAGTCAGTTATAGAAGATTTCTGTTCACACTGAGTCTGGTTCCTCCTGGGATTTCCGCCTGCTAAAGAGGAGTTTTCTTTCCCACTGTTTCCATGTGCAGCCTTGATATATGAGAGACTGCAGCAAATACAATGATCCAATGAAAGCAACTGCCCTCTGTTGCTAGGGTACATGCTTATTCTGCGGTGAATGCTACAAGGCCAAGACTCAATAAAAAAACTGAGAATTTCCCAGAAAAGCCAACAGCCTGGAGTAAAGAAGAAGATAGAAGACGAGGATCTGAAGTAGGAGCTCATTATAAGGTAGAAAGGCTGAAGCCCAGCGCCCTGTGATGGGATGCGAAGTGAAGGACGATTGAGCAGCAGCGCCATCTTTGAAGAGATTACGGCTAAGATCCTGACTGTATGCTGATGAAGATCCTCAGTCAGCTAGGTCAGAGTCTACTGGTGGCTGACTGGACTTCATCCTCCACCTCCGGATTAACTGCTGCTTAAAACGCTCCTTTAAAGCTGACCCACATCCTGGAACAACATGGTGGCCAGTGGGCTGCAGGTGACTGGGTCATCAAAGCGAGCACACAGAGACATGGCTGTCAACCGATAGACAAAGTGATGACTGGTTTCTGATGTCTGTCAGAGAACGATGTGTCCACTCCTCCTGGTGTCTGCCTGTTAGATCAGGGTCTAGTTGCACACCAGCATCTGAAGAAAATGTGGACCTTCTTCATTCCGAGCCGGTCCCTGGTGGATCATATTTCCATTCTAGCTCAGGGTCCACTTCTACTCTGGTACTTTTTCAGATTGTCTCACGTTTTTCTCAGGAACCGTCTAACATGAAGTAGGAATCTTGGTGAGTTCTGTGATGGTGAAGATCAGGGTGCAGCAGAGATCTGGACACAGACCATGACTCTCTCTTTTCTGTGCTTCAGGTTCTGTCTTTGGTTCATCCATTAAAGTCTCTCTGTAGTTGTTGGACCATCAGCTGTCTGTGGGGTCGGACTGGTCCTTCTGAAACAATGAACCTCCTTCCAGACTGCATCACTATAATCGAAGCTCTTAGCTGCTCTCTGGGTCTCACCATGTTGTCCTTTTCTTTTCCTACTGAGCAAAAACAATCTAAGAAGCTCCTCAAAAGTTGTTTCTTAATTCCTCTGCTCTTTCAAAATGATTCATAAATAAGCATAAATGCTTTCATGTGTCTGTTCTTGTTCCTCCATACATCTAAAGAAAGTGGAGATATTTTTGGAGCACTAAGAGGTGGAGCTGACATGGGGTTACGTCTCGTATGTTTCATGTCTTCTATGCTGGCTGAAGTCGCCATCATAATTCATCATCAGGGAAGGCGGTATGCGGATAAGCTGGTTTATTTTATGTGAAACCCGAGGTCCCTGTGTGTGGAGCATTAATCTAAGCAGAGACCCCTGCAGGTGAGGAGACAAGAGTAAATCCTCAGCCCAGACACTGCAGGCTGTCGAGGACTGGCTACACCCTGTGCCTCCTGGGAGCCCAGGCAAAAGTAAACAGGAGGGGGAGGGCAAAGTCAACCCCCAAAAAACAACAGAGAAAGCGGCAGGAGCTACTTGAAGCTCTGCTCTGTTTGAATACAACGGCTGAGCCCGGCGCTGGAAAAACATGCCTTCAGGAAAACTTTGTGGATCGGGTTTCATCGCCTGCTCACGTTATGCTAGCTTCACACACTCAGGTCGTCTTCCTCCCATCGTTATCTCACTGCAGTGATTTATGCCTCTTCCTCTCTGACCCAACCTGGGCGAAAAGAGACGGTGAGCAGGTGCAGAGCAGAGGACGGTCTGAGAAAACAGGCTGCCCTTTAAATCCCATCAATAACCTGCATCTCATCTCACGCTCTTCATAAAGACTAAATTCATGTTCATTTCAAACATTAAATAAAGCGTCTGCCTTAAAACCTGGACCTGAACCCCTACAGTGTGCCTGAAGTACAAACTGGGCAGAAATTATTGTTTAAATGAAGGTTTTCCTTTTGTTATCCGACCTGCTGGTCTGAGTGAAGCTAAAGGCTGTGAGAGGGTCACATGTCCTCAGACATTGATTTATTAAAAAGTACCGTTTTGTTTAATGACTGAAACATTATGGCTGCTGTAATTGTTTTCCAGAAATCAATAAAAGTCTAAAAGCTGATGTGTTAATATTTCTACTGTTGTTTATTCCTAACACCAATCTTCCACTTAACTCACTGTTATTTCCACACAACATAAATAAATAAAAGTACAACTTTTATCTACATGCAGTAATAAGATCAATATTTCAAATAAAAATAATCTCAAAGTATTCGAACCATTCTTTATGCCGTTCAGTATAAACGGTCAGAATGAGTTGGATGAAGATGGCTGCTGCAGATCCAGTTCAGGTAATACGGCTCAGGTGTGTCTGCCAGGAGCATCATAGGAGAGACGTTTAGCCCAACGTTTTAAATGCAACCATCAAACTTCCTATATGTGAAAGACTTTATTTCCTTTCTGCATCCAAAGAGGGAACGTGGGTGTCCCCGCTTTGATACAGAACCACAGTGAGCAGAGTTCTGGTTCCAGGCTGGTCCAGAAACGGATCGATGAACCAAAGCTCAGCTTTCATCGGTAAAAGCATCAGAGATTTACTGAAGGCTGGAAAACTCAAAGAAGTGTTAGAGAACAACAGATGATGTCATCCAGTGTTGTTTTAGAAACCGTTTACATTCCACCTTTAGCTGTTCCTGATACTTTGAGTGATGTCATCAGTTAAGCTGTTGCTAAGCTACAGACACAACAGCCAAATTAATTTCTGGCAGTAACTGCTGATTTTAATCACACCCTCACTCTCTGCTACACTGCAAAAAAAAAACAAAAAACTTTGGACTTTTATGCAAAAGTTAAGGACTCCTACGTCTCTGAAGGTAAAACTCCTCTTGGGAAATCAGATCACAATCTATTTTTCTCTGCTCAGTGTAAGCCATGTAACCTGCATAAAAAATGTAAGAATATGGCCACAGGAAGCTGAAGAAGCCCTGCAAGCAGCAGACTGGGAGTCACTATCTGTGGAAAGGAAATCAATGTGAATATCAGAGATGTGCGGTCAGAAATAAAAAAGATCCCAGGCTTTAAGCAGAAAGATGATCAGATAGATGGAGGTCTGGACAGAACCAATGAACTGAATCCATTCTTCAACTGGTTCAGTTCAGGAAGAAACTCAGCATCTTCCTCTCCTGCCCACAGTCACATGGACATCCTGCCCTGCTCTGACATTCACTCTCCTGCTTCTATTATCAGCCAGACCAGCAGGTGGTGCTGCTCCCTCCACCTTCCACCTGTCTGTCTCTAGAAGTCAGTAAAGAGGCAACAGGAGAGACTGGATGGTAATCAGTCAGCAGCTCCTGATGGAGTCAGAGTCCTGAAGGCCTGAGCAGAGCAGCTCTGTGGGACTCTACAGCACCTCTCCCCCCTTAGTCTGACCCTGGAGACAGTTCCAGGAATATGGAAGACCTCCTGCCTTGATCCAGGACCAAAGAAGACTCAGCCAGCAGTCCTCAGTGACTATAGACCTCCTGCCTTGTTCCAGGACCAAAGAAGACTCAGCCATCAGTCCTCAGTGACTATAGACCTCCTGCCTTGTTCCAGGACCAAAGAAGACTCAGCCAGCAGTCCTCAGTGACTATAGACCTCCTGCCTTGATCCAGGACCAAAGAAGACTCAGCCAGCGGTCCTCAGTGACTATAGACCTCCTGCCTTGTTCCAGGACCAAAGAAGACTCAGCCAGCAGTCCTCAGTGACTATAGACCTCCTGCCTTGTTCCAGGACCAAAGAAGACTCAGCCAGCAGTCCTCAGTGACTATAGACCTCCTGCCTTGTTCCAGGACCAAAGAAGACTCAGCCATCAGTCCTCAGTGACTATAGACCTCCTGCCTTGTTCCAGGACCAAAGAAGACTCAGCCATCAGTCCTCAGTGACTATAGACCTCCTGCCTTGTTCCAGGACCAAAGAAGACTCAGCCAGCAGTCCTCAGTGACTATAGACCTCCTGCCTTGATCCAGGACCAAAGAAGACTCAGCCAGCAGTCCTCAGTGACTATAGACCTCCTGCCTTGTTCCAGGACCAAAGAAGACTCAGCCAGCGGTCCTCAGTGACTATAGACCTCCTGCCTTGTTCCAGGACCAAAGAAGACTCAGCCATCAGTCCTCAGTGACTATAGACCTCCTGCCTGGTTCCAGGACCAAAGAAGACTCAGCCAGCAGTCCACAGTGACTATAGACCTCCTGCCTTGATCCAGGACCAAAGAAGACTCAGCCAGCAGTCCTCAGTGACAGCACCTCTCCCCCCTTAGTCTGACCCAGGAATGTGGAAGACCTCCTGCCTGAATGTGGAAGACCTGGACCAGCCATCAGTCCTCAGTGACTATAGACCTCCTGCCTTGTTCCAGGACCAAAGAAGACTCAGCCAGCGGTCCTCAGTGACTATAGACCTCCTGCCTTGTTCCAGGACCAAAGAAGACTCAGCCATCAGTCCTCAGTGACTATAGACCTCCTGCCTTGTTCCAGGACCAAAGAAGACTCAGCCATCAGTCCTCAGTGACTATAGACCTCCTGCCTTGATCCAGGGCCAAAGAAGACTCAGTCATCAGTCCTCAGTGACTATAGACCTCCTGCCTTGATCCAGGACCAAAGAAGACTCAGCCAGCAGTCCTCAGTGACTATAGACCTCCTGCCTTGTTCCAGGACCAAAGAAGACTCAGCCATCAGTCCTCAGTGACCATAGACCTCCTGCCTTGATCCAGGACCAAAGAAGACTCAGCCAACAGCCCTCAGTGACTATAGACCTCCTGCCTTGATCCAGGACCAAAGAAGACTCAGCCAGCAGTCCTCAGTGACTATAGACCTCCTGCCTTGTTCCAGGACCAAAGAAGACTCAGCCAGCAGTCCTCAGTGACTATAGACCTCCTGCCTTGTTCCAGGACCAAAGAAGACTCAGCCAGCAGTCCTCAGTGACTATAGACCTCCTGCCTTGATCCAGGACCAAAGAAGACTCAGCCAGCGGTCCTCAGTGACTATAGACCTCCTGCCTTGTTCCAGGACCAAAGAAGACTCAGCCAGCAGTCCTCAGTGACTATAGACCTCCTGCCTTGTTCCAGGACCAAAGAAGACTCAGCCATCAGTCCTCAGTGACTATAGACCTCCTGCCTTGTTCCAGGACCAAAGAAGACTCAGCCATCAGTCCTCAGTGACTATAGACCTCCTGCCTTGTTCCAGGACCAAAGAAGACTCAGCCAGCAGTCCTCAGTGACTATAGACCTCCTGCCTTGATCCAGGACCAAAGAAGACTCAGCCAGCAGTCCTCAGTGACTATAGACCTCCTGCCTTGTTCCAGGACCAAAGAAGACTCAGCCAGCGGTCCTCAGTGACTATAGACCTCCTGCCTTGTTCCAGGACCAAAGAAGACTCAGCCAGCGGTCCTCAGTGACTATAGACCTCCTGCCTTGTTCCAGGACCAAAGAAGACTCAGCCAGCGGTCCTCAGTGACTATAGACCTCCTGCCTGGTTCCAGGACCAAAGAAGACTCAGCCAGCAGTCCACAGTGACTATAGACCTCCTGCCTTGATCCAGGACCAAAGAAGACTCAGCCAGCAGTCCTCAGTGACTATAGACCTCCTGCCTTGTTCCAGGACCAAACAAGACTCAGCCATTGGCCCTCAGTGACTATAGACCTCCTGCCTTGTTCCAGGACCAAAGAAGACTCAGCCAGCAGTCCACAGTGACTATAGACCTCCTGCCTTGATCCAGGACCAAAGAAGACTCAGCCAGCAGTCCACAGTGACTATAGACCTCCTGCCTTGTTCCAGGACCAAAGAAGACTCAGCCAGCAGTCCTCAGTGACTATAGACCTCCTGCCTTGTTCCAGGACCAAAGAAGACTTAGCCAGCAGTCCTCAGTGACTATAGACCTCCTGCCTTGTTCCAGGACCAAAGAAGACTTAGCCAGCAGTCCTCAGTGACTATAGACCTCCTGCCTTGTTCCAGGACCAAAGAAGACTCAGCCAGCAGTCCTCAGTGACTATAGACCTCCTGCCTTGTTCCAGGACCAAAGAAGACTCAGCCAGCAGTCCTCAGTGACTATAGACCTCCTGCCTTGTTCCAGGACCAAAGAAGACTTAGCCAGCAGTCCTCAGTGACTATAGACCTCCTGCCTTGTTCCAGGACCAAAGAAGACTCAGCCAGCAGTCCTCAGTGACTATAGACCTCCTGCCTTGTTCCAGGACCAAAGAAGACTCAGCCAGCAGTCCTCAGTGACTATAGACCTCCTGCCTTGATCCAGGACCAAAGAAGACTCAGCCAGCAGTCCTCAGTGACTATAGACCTCCTGCCTTGATCCAGGACCAAAGAAGACTCAGCCAGCGGTCCTCAGTGACTATAGACCTCCTGCCCTGACAACCAGATAATGAAGGTCCTAGAGAAGGTCCTGCTTCAACCGACCTGCTGTCATTTAGCCAAGGCAGGCAGCACTGTGAGGATCATGGTCTTTGATTTCTCCAGATTCAGTCTGACTGACTTTGAGAGAAACTCCAGCAGACTCAGGTGGAGGCATCAACAACCACCTGGATCAAAGACTACCTGACACACAGACCACAGGTTGGTAGACTGAAGGCTCAGCTGTCTGATCCAGCAGCTCAGGAGCACCACAGGGGACGGTTCTCTCTCCATTCCTTATCATCCAGACAAATTTGCCCTAAACTGATATCAAATTCCCTTTATGGGAATCTGTGGTACTGTGGAGTACCACAGGGATCAGTGCTAGGACCAATTCTCTTTACTTTATACATGCTCCCAATCGGTAGAGTTATTAGACAGCATGGGATTAATTTTCACTGTTATGCTGATGATACCCAGCTATATCTGTCTATAATCCAGATGAAGCTAACCCATTACATAGATTACAGGCATGTTTGAAGACATAAAAACCAGGATGACTCTTAACTTTCTGCTTCTGAATGCAGACAAAACAGAAGTTATAGTCTTTGGACCAGAGTCTCTGAAAAAGAAGCTGATTAGCCAGTCACTTCATTTGGATGGGATTAAACTGATTTCAGATTATAAGGTAAATAATCTTGGTGTTATTTTTGATCAGGACCTGTCATTTAAATCCCAGATGAAAGAGGTTTCTAGAATTTCCTTCTTTCATCTGAGGAATATTGCAAAAATGAGCAATCTCCTGTCCAGGGGTGATGCTGAGAAACTAGTCCATGCATTTGTTACTTCAAGGCTGGACTATTGTAATTCTTTACTATCAGGAAGTCCACAAACTGTAGTTAAAAGCCTTCAGCTGATCCAAAATGCTGCAGCCAGAGTTCTGATGAAAATGAAAAAGAGAGATCATATCTCTCCTATCCTGGCTTCTCTTCATTGGCTTCCTGTTAAATCCAGAATAGAATTTAAAATCCTCCTTCTCACATATAAAGCCTTAAATGGCCAAGCTCCATCTGATATCAGAGATCTGATTGTTCCTTATGTTCCTAACAGAGCACTTCGCTCTCAATCTGCAGGTTTACTAGTGGTTCCTAGAATTTCTAAAAGTAGAATGGGAGGCAGATCTTTTAGTTCTCAGGCTCCTCTCCTGTGGAACCAACTACCAGTTTTAGTCCGTGAGGCAGATACCCTGTCTACTTTTAAGGCTAGGCTTAAAACTTTCCTTTTTGATAAAGCTTCTAGTTAGAGTGGCTCAGGTTATCCTGATCTATCCCTATAGTTCTGCTGCTATAGGCTTAGACTGCTGGAGGACATAGGGACCCCTTTTTCATCATTCTGCTTCATTCTATCTCTATTCTCCCACTCTGCAGAATCTGTTAGTTCAATCTCTAACGTTCTGCTCTCTCTGCTTTTTCTCATAGTAGCTTCATCTGGTCGGGTCCATGTTTCAATTCAATTTCAATTCAGTTTATTTATCTGCTTCTGTCTCCTTGAACCCCAGTGGGCCTCAGCAGATGGCCGCTCACACTGAGCCTGGTTCTGCTGGAGGTTTCTTCCTGTTCAAAGGGAGTTTTTCCTCTCCACTGTCGCTACAAGCATGCTTAGTGTGAGGGATTGCTGAAGAGTCAATGAGTCGATGCAATCAGCTGGTTTTCCTTAGATAGAAAACTTTGAATCAATCTGACTGGATGATCTGGTGAACTGGAAAGTGACCTGAGATGAAATTTTCATCATCATCATCATCATCATCATCATCACTATATTATTATGATGGAAAAATGAAATGAATGTCTTGTGGGCGGGGCTTGTGGCCGGCTCTGCTCAGCATCTCCAGCCATAGAAGGAGACTTCATGACCTGAAATCTGACCGCTGCTGTCTCGGCAAAGTAGGCGGAGCCACAGCCCCCCTGCTGTTTGGGGCCCAGGGGACCACAGGTAGGATTCAGGGAATTATTCTTTGCTTATTTGTTGCTTTTTTATGCTTCATTTATTTTAGAAATGCCCAGAAAATATCTGCACTGATGGGATGAAATGTTTTAATTAATCAGTTTTATGGATTTTTCTTTTATTTTTTTTATTTGCTCTCAAATAAATTTTTCCTTTTTGTTTGTTTAGGAAAAAATGCAAACATGTTTTTTTCTGGTTTTCTACTCTGGTTTCTGTTTATCATAATAACATCATTTTATTACTGGTCACTTTGTCTAAATGCTGGACAAAGAAAAAATACAGAAAAAAACCCAGTTCTGCTCTAAAGGTTTACATCTGTGCAATAATTAATCAGAGAGAGTCAGTATGAAAAAGCAGAAAGATGAATTACCAGCTGAAGATTTGCATGAAAATGACTCTCTAAAATTTCTAAAATTCAGAAACGTGAAACAGATCATTTTGCTGCGTGTAAAAATATCAGGAAAACGAGTAAATGGGAATATTTGAAGTACTGGAAGAAGATCAGAGTCTGAATGATTTACTATAAAACCTTCAAAATAAATGGAATAACTGGAACTGCAGCATTTCAGGCCTTCAGGCTTAAATCAGTCATTTTCAGTCCTTCCCGGTAAATAAATAACAAATCCATCCCTGCCTTATTTCTATTTCTGAGTCTGAAATATCGGATCCTTTCTACTGTGATCATCTGAGTATCAGCGGGAGCCCCGCAGCTTCCCGCAGCTCCCCGCACCGCAGACCGGTCCCCGGGCCCCGGGCCCTACCCTCCTACCTCCGGTAGTCGCTCCTGCAGTACAGCTTGCTGTCCCGGAAGTAGCAGGTGGCGGTGAGCGGCTGCTGGCACGCGGCGCACTGCAGGCACTCCTCGTGCCAAGACGCGCCGTTGACCCTCTTCAGGAAGCGGTCCGAGATGATGCGCGTGCAGCCCTCACACGTGGCCCGAGGAGGAGAGTCCCAGCCTGGGGAGGGAGACAGCATCAGCCCGGAGGCCCCAGAGAGAGGAGCCTGAGGAAGGAGCTTCTCTCTGGGGCCAAACAGGAATCCATGAGGCTTCACTGAAGCTCTGGAAATATCTGCTTTGTTTCGGGAGGTATTTGGAAATAAAACTGCTTTTCTTCAGATATAGAAATGGAAAAAATAGATTAAATGCTGTCATTCCATTGGCTCCTTAGTAAATGTTGCAGTGTTAAAGTAACACTTTGAGAGTACATTTGGTCCAACACTAATTCAGAGTTGGACCAAATGTACTCTTGAATGTTACTTTAACACTGCAACATTGTCTCCTTTTATCCTGCTCCTCAGGTTTCCATTTTCTATCATCATGCTGGTCTGAATTAAAGGATTTAAAACCTTCAGACTTTTATTTGTGATTTTAAACCAAAAATAAAAAAATATTTCTCTGCAGGGAAATTATTTTTTTATTTAATAATCCGGTTATTTTTATAATAGCCTACCTTATTGATCCACTATGATAAATGATGATTATATCATGTATTTCACTGTGGACACTATCATCCTGGATATCCTTTTAAATGTTTCAGACTCTTTCAAAAGTTTCTAACTCAGATCAAAGCAGAGGCTGAAGTTAAACTGATTCCCTGCAGAATGAAACCTCCAAAGCTCAGACCGAGCTCAACTCACCAGCAGAGCTGCGCACAGAGGAGCGCGGCTGATCCCCGATCAGCATCTTTCCCTCCGCGGCGCCGCGCGCGCTGATCGCCGCCTCGCGCCCTATTGCGCGCGACGCAGGTGTAGTAGTTTCCATAAAGGATCAGGTTCGGGTCCTGTTGACCTGAAATCAGCTGGGGAACCAGTGGAGCGCAGCAGGAAGCTCTGGGGAGACCTCTGCCCTGCAGATGTGGGGGATCCAGATGTGCGCAGAGAAGAGGCCGAGCAGCGGCGGCCTGATGCCCAAATGAAGGCCGCTCTGTTCCTCAGGAGGAGACCAACTGAAGCCCTCCTCCTGGTCCCACAGCCACACTCTGCCGCGGATGGATCCGCCTCCACGGGGCGAGAAACTGAAGCCTAAATATAGACGCGAGCTTTACAGAAGAAAATCATCTTCACATTTCGATCGATCTATTCATTCATTTATTTATTAGCCTATCTATTGCACTGTTTTATTTTTTGGCGTTTTTGTTTTCTTTTACATCGAATAAACTAAAACTATTTTGTTTATTTCTTTCAATTTGTCTTTGAAAAAGTGACAGATATTTTCAAGAGTAAGTTATGATTCTAACACAAAAGCAAAATAAAAAACTGAACAAATAAATTAAAATAGGCCTATTTAAAATATAAAAAAATATCTCTGTAATTATAAAAGGTTATTTTAGGGTTTTAACATCATAAACCTATAATCTACTTTTTCTAAGAACTAGTTTCGTTTTTATTTTTTAAATTTAAATGTTTATTTAAAAAAAGGCTTCAAGGCAATTTAGAGGGAAACAAACTATCCATGCTGTCATGTTTTTAAAGGGGAATTTCGTTTTTTTTCCATTGGGTCCTTGATTTTCCGTTATTCCATCATGTTCTACTCTCCCATCTGAGTTTAGTGTCATTTGGAGCCGTTCTGAAGATATTCCGTTACAGGGGCGCAGATAGGTTTTTGAAACTGTGGGGGACAGTTACTATAGGGTTTGGTCATCGTGACGTAAGCACTTCGCGTCGCCGCCATGTTGAATGCGTCTTTTACCGCGGCTCAGACTACTGCCTATGACTACCGCGTACTGTACTCCCTCTCAGCCGTGTTTTAATTTTATTAATTTCACCTTAACTTGATTTCAACCATGGTAAACCGTTGCTGTATTGCGGGCTGTAACAGCGCAACACATGATCGCCATGGAAACATAGAAAATGGGTTAACTTTCCACCGCTTTCCTGACTGGAGGCGTAACCATGGAGCCCAAGCGTCAGAGATAAAGAGTC
Organism: Cyprinodon tularosa; assembly: GCF_016077235.1. Classification (NCBI taxonomy): domain Eukaryota; kingdom Metazoa; phylum Chordata; class Actinopteri; order Cyprinodontiformes; family Cyprinodontidae; genus Cyprinodon; species Cyprinodon tularosa. The sequence goes on from NW_024039541.1 coordinate 58,494, forward strand.
GTCGGCTAGCTTGGATCGCGGCTGTAAGACGACCGAACATAACTTTCCACAGTATTCCAATGTCATTGAGAGTGTGTTCCCTGCATTTTCATTCTGCTAAGTTAAAGATGCACGGTTTTATTTTATAGCCTACAGTGTTTCTTTCCTTCAAAGTTGGGATCTTTTACGGTAAAATAATAAAAACGGCAGCGGGAAAATGCTCAAATATGCGAGAAACCCGGAGGGTTGGCAGTTAACGTTACTAACTACACCTTTGAAACACATAGCAGCTAGTTAAAAGTACATTACATGCGTGAGTGGTTGTTAGCATTAGCGGTTAGCAGTTGCTAAACTAGCAGGTTCCAGAGCCCGTCTGATCACAGCTTACCTTCGTACGGATTACTGTGATCCCACTGTTTGCTGGCTTTATGATCTGCAGCTCCTGAACCCATCCATTCATGAACTGCACATGAGACTCCAAGGACTTGTAGCTTGGGAACTGTTTTGAAGTATAGGCGCTCACTCATCGGTGCTCCACTCATTGTTTGCAACTTTATATGATTCCAAATGATTAATAATGCTGATTTTGTCACCATACCGGTCCCTGGCTTCTCTATTTAATGTGTCCCGGTAAATTCCAGATCCTTTTAGGGATTTTAACATCTTTTTTCTCTCTACTTCTGTCTCTTCTTTCAACAACAACGTTGTGTCAGAGCTATGCTTACGTTTGCGTAGCAGTCAGTATGGGTGCGACGTCCCACAATGCAACGTGGATCCCGAGCCCTATTACTGGCTATTACTCAGCTATGACAACCCATCAATCTTAATTGCCCATCATTGCAAGAAAATAACATGTATTGGTACCAAGTACTCACCAAACATGCCACATGACGTGTGAAAAAAAAAGGTTTTATTCAAACATGGACTGACTTTAAGTGCAGGCTGTAAACACACAGAAACACGAACAGCAAAGCCTACATATATACAAAAACAAATTTGTAAATAAGTACTTTACATGGCTTTTCAATAAATGGCCTCAAATGAAGAAAGTTGTGTGTCTACTTTGTCAAGAACTCTGTAGAACTCCACTCTGTGGTACTCCACAGCAGATTCTGGATTGTGTGCAGGTGCTGGCCCAGAATATCTCTTTGGGGGCCTATGTGTTCGAGATAGAGCAATGGGCTCTAGAGACAGCTTCTCAGCCATATCCACTGCTTCCTTAAAGACTGCCTCAAAGTGGGCTGGCTTTCTTTTGTCCCGTAATCTCTCTTGGACAACTGAGACTGCAGAGACCATGCCCTCCAATGTCTGGGTGCTTTTTTGGAGCGATGTATTCAGCACTTCCAGTTCGCTCATTACATCTAAGGCCAGTGAGCCCCAGTAGCCCCAATTTCAGTAAAATCTCAGGCTTTTAAATGTTGTAAAATCACCCATAAGTTTTAGGTGTTTTAGTCCTTTATAATTAAATTTATACATTCAAAAAACATAAGGAAGTTATTATCAACGTCTCACTCTACTTTACAGCTTTGTATTAACATTGCTTTAATGTGTGTTATTGTGTACAGCTGGGGATGTTAAGGGCCATGTTAATTATAGATTTAATAATTTACTGTTCTGTAGTTTAAGCAATTGTCATATTTGTAACATCACTAGTCTTTCCTGTGACATGCACCTTTTATTTATTTATATATACACACACACACATTATATATATATATATATATATATATATATATATATATATATATATATATATATATATATATATATATATATATATGAGAGAGAGATTCTTTCCTCCGAGTTACAGTGACATAGACAAACTTGAAGATACATGACATCCTCAAATTTCTATTCTATTAAAATTTCTGTATCTGTATAATGGGTCTGTTCTATATGTTGTCTTCTCAATTCAGAAGGCCCCATGCCTGTCTTTGCCTAGGGCCCCAAATTTCCTAAATCCGCCCCTGTGTAGTGGAATTTGTCTAGCTTTGAAGTTCGTTTTTCTCATGATTCAACCTGTAACAACCTAAACCATTTGGCTTGGCATAAATACGGATTCAAGTAGCCTACTGTAGCCTACATATTTCTGAAAGACCCCCAACAACTCCAGAAAAAGTGGGAACAGTCGATTTAATTATAAATAAATAAATGCCAGTCGATTCCCCCAGCCTCCCGCCTTATGACATTGGCACCTCTCTTCACGCTATTCTCACTGACCGTCTCCACTCTTTTTTCCACGGCGACATCGAACAGACAACCAAAAAAATGCAAGGTGATATGATGAACAGTTTACTTACAGTTGGTGCTTTTCGAAAAAAGGATGCAATTGTTTTCTGTTTTTTCGGTTTGGCTGGCCTCATGTTGATGTCCGGACTCCGGAATTGGGAACTGTCCCGCCACTACTGTCTGTCTGAGTAACCATGGAAACCAGGCTCGAGACGTAAATGCCAGAGACAGGATAACTGTTAGATTAGAATCTCTACGACGCAGGCAGCCTGCAGTTAAACAAAACGATTGCCCGTCTATGATCTGACTGTTTTATGTTGTTGTTGCAAAGCAGTAAATTAGAAAAAGCTTTTTGATTTTCTGTGAGTTTGGCCGTATGTTTTTTTTTTTTTTTTTTAATAAAAGTGGGGGGGACGGATTGAGGGTCATTCGAATCTGTGTACGTCAGAACACCCCTGACGTACACGCTATCTGCGCCCTTGTTCCGTTAGGTTATATCCAGTAACGTCTTCCTCTGGGCAACGACTTGAAGGCACAAAATAAACTGTTCATCATTTAGGCCTATTCTTTATGGTAGGCTACGCCAGCATTCAGAACATGGAGGCCAATCACTGCCCCCCAGACATCCACAGTTAGATTTTTTATATTTATATCTTTTAAATATTCTGCAGAATCTGTTAGTTCAATCTCTAACCTTCTGCTCTCTCTGCTTTTCCTCAGAGTAGCTTTGCCTCGTCTGTTTCTGTTTGGCTGTGACGTCATCCTGGAAAAAAACATCAGCTGTGCTGCTTCTATCAACACCCTTGTTTATAGATGTTGGAGATCGGCCTGTTTTCCAGTGTGGTCCTGTTTCTCTGACCGTGACTGAGTGGATGTGCTCTCTTCATCCTCTGGCATGGGAGCTGCCTTGGAGCTCGTCTGCCTGGCTGTGTGTTTCCTGGACGGGGCCGCCTTTTACAGCTGCTTTTTGTATCTCTGCTTCTGTCTCCTTGAACCCCAGTGGGCCTCAGCAGATGGCCGCTCACACTGAGCCTGGTTCTGCTGGAGGTTTCTTCCTGTTAAAAGGGAGTTTTTCCTCTCCACTGTCGCTACAAGCATGCTTAGTGTGGGGGATTGTATTTGAGTCAATGAGTCAATGCAATCAACTGGTTTTCCTTAGATAGAAAACTTTGTATCAATTTGACTGTATGATCTGGTTAACTGTAAAGTGCCTTGAGATGACATGTGTTGTGAATTTGGCGCTATATAAATAAACTGAATTGAATTGAAATTGAATTAAAAACAAAGCTGCGTGTGTATGACGTCATCTGGACTGTAGCTGTGACAGGCGGCTACGCTCTCCCCCTTCTATTCATTCTAGCTCATCTGAATCTTTCATCTGGAGAGTGAGATCCTCTGTGGTAGCAGCAATAGACATCTTCCAGGCATGGGAGGAAAACTAGCAGCAGTTCAGCGGACAGGAGGAGTGATGGTAGCCGCCAAGGCGCAATCTATACTGCTCCAAAAGGAAAATGAATCATCACAACAGCCATATTTTCTAAATAAAGACAAACTTTACTTTCCTCCAGTCTTTGCTAACAAATAGAGGCATATATTTGAACATTCATGCTGTCTGAATTAAAGGTGACAAAATTCTTTTAGTTTTGAATTCTGGCACAAACATCTTATTCATTGTCATTACTAACCTACTTTTATTAATAATCATTCAGCATAACGTTTATATTTACATGTGCTAATATCTAAATTAAATGGATTAGTTATTATTAAAGTAGTTATTTATCTCTGATTTCAGTGAGATTCCTAGTTTCCTCTTTACCACATATAAGACTAAATCTAGTTCTGAAAACAGCATTAACTCTGTATTTCTGTTTAATGTTAGTATATTGATCTGCATAATTAACCACAGGGTTTTTGTTGTAAGGTAATAGTTTACATATATAACATTTAAATGTTAAATAAGTGAAAACATTCCAGTTGAAAGTATTACCGCTGTCACCGTCTGTATCATAGGGAAAAAATGTTAGGGGGGCAAAGGGGTGGCCAATGATTGGGTAAGGGTGGCCATGGCCACCCCTGGCCCCCCATCTAGCTCCGCCCCTGCCCAACTTGCTGGCACCAGGTGAGCACGGGGGAAACGCCTGGAGCAGGATCAGAGCAGTGAAGATACCTGGGAGACAGGAGAAAGGGATTAATGCAGGAAACGTTTGAGCTCTCAGAAGGCAGTGGCCAACTGAGGCGCACCACACAAGCTTAACACTCTGGCGTCCTCCAGCTATCAGAGAGCTGTTCTCATTGCACAGCCACACACTGCTGAACGAGCCGCAGGTGTGTACCATGCCCACCTGTCAACTGCAGTCACCTGTTGAGAGAGCAGAGGCAGAAAACTGCACAGCGCTACCTGCTGAGTCCGGACCCCAACCCCACCCTCCTCATGGTCACCACCGCTGCCCTCTCAGTCGATAAGGTTCTGACAGCCTCTTCCCAGCCGACAGGAGTCCATGTTCCTCTGGATCCTGCGCCCTTTGTAGACCTGGGTGGGAGGAAGGGTTTGGCTGTGGGGCACAATGTGCTGGAAAGCACAGGTTTGATCCGGGAGACATGGAAAGTAGGGTGGACTCGAGAGTGTGGAGGGAGGCATAGACAGATGGCTGTGGGACTGATGATGGCTTGGATCTCATAGGGACCAGTGTAGCGGTGGGCCAGATTGCGGCAGGTGGAGCCGGAGGGGATGTCCTGGGTGCAGAGCCAGACTGGCTGAGTTCACCTCCAGTCAGTGAATCTGTGGTTCTGGTCAGCAGTTCTTTGGAGGGCCTGGATGGTCTGGGATCAGATCTGCTGGCAGCAGCGGATGTGATGTTGGACAAAGGGGACGCCGGTCTGTTTAATGTCTGCTGGGGAAAGCAGAGGTTGATAGCCTACGATGACTTCAAAGGGGGAGAAACCAGTGGCAGTTGAGGTGTGGCAGTTATGGGCGTACTTGACACAGGGACTCGAGGTACTTGCTCCAGTCCGCTGAGTTGGTGGAAGTCAGGCAGCAGAGAGCGGACACCAGCTTCTGATTCAGCCGTTCTGTCTGCCCGTTGGTCTGTGAGTTGCAACCGGAGGAAAGGGAATACCTGGCCCCAAGGACTGAGGCAAACTCCTTCCATACCTGAGAAATCAATTAGGGACCACGGTCAGACAGGATGACTTGTGGGATGCTATGCAGGCGAAAAACATATTTAACCAGGAGCTGGGCAGTCTGGAGGGCTGATGGGAGCTTACAGAGGGCTATCAGATGGCAGGCTTTGGAGAATCGGTCAACCACCGTGAGTATGGTTGACATGCCCTGAGACACTGGGAGGCCAGTGACAAAGTCCAGAGCGATGTGGGACCAAGGGCGTTCGGGTACAGGAAGAGGCTCAAGAAGGCCCGCTGGGGGTTTATTTGAGGTCTTATTTTGAGCGCAGACTGGGCAGGAGAGGACATACTCCCGGACATTCTTGGGCATCGATGGCCACCAGAGGCACCGGGAGATGAAAGAGAGGGTCCGGTTAATGCCCGGATGGGTGGAGATCTTAAATGACTGGGCCCACTGAATTACACGGGGGCAAACAGAGAGGGGAACATAGGTTCGGAGGACCATTACCTGGGTCAGGGTCTGAGTGCCGAGCTTGTCTGATCAGGTCCTCAATCTCCCAGTGGAGGGTACCAAAGGTGCAGGTAGGGAGCAGGATGGGAGCTGGCACTTTATTCAAGTCCTGGGGTGCATATAAACGGGAAAGGGCTTCAGGTTTCTGGTTCTTGGAGCCTGGGCGGTAGGTAATGGACAGGTTGAACCAAGAGAAGAAGAGTGACCAGCGGGCTTGCCTGGGGTTAGCGCTTGGTGGTTTGGAGGTAGGCAAGGTTCTTAAAGATCGTTCCAGATGGTCATGGGTTGCTCGGACCCCTCTAGCCAATGATGCCACTCCTCCAGGGCGAGTTTAATGGCCAGCAGCTCTCTTTCTCCTACATCATAGTTTTGCTCATGGGGGGCTCAGTTGTTGGGAGAAGAAGGCCCAGGGGTGGAGCTTCTGATCATGGTCCAAGCACTGGGAAAGGACTGCGCCCACGCCAGTGTCAGAGGCATCTATCTCAACAGTGAATTGTCTTTCAGGACCTGGGTGAATGAGGATGGGTCCTTGGGAATTTTTTTCTTTCAATGCGGTGAACGCTGAGCCAGCATTAGGGTTACAGATGAAGGGGGTCTTAGGCGATGTCAGAGGGGGCGGCGATCTGACTATAGCCTCAGATGAAGCAATGGTAAAAGTTGGCGAAGTCAAGGAAGCGTTGGAGTTGCTTCCGTGTCTCCGTACCGGCCAATCAAGGACCGCCTTGATCTTTTCTGGGTCAGATTGCCCCTTCCAGAATGAGACTGAGGAAGGTAACTGAGGACTTGTGGAATTCACACTTTTCGGCCTTAACGAATAAGCGGTTCTCCAGGAGCCGCTGGAGAACCAGCCGCACGTGATGTTGGTGCTCGGACAGGTTTTGAGAATAAATAAGGATGTCATCCAGGTAGACAAAGACAAAAAGGTTCAGAAAGTCTCAAAGGACGTAATTTACAATGGCCTGGAAGTGTGACAGAGCATTGCACAGGCCGCAGGCCATAACCAGGTATTCGAAGTGGCCAAATGGGGTCTTGAACGCTGTTTTCCACTCATCCCCCTGGAGAATCCAAACTAAGTGGTAAGCGTTGTGCAGGTCTAATTTGATGAAGATAGGCGGACTGGACAGGTTCAAGAGCGGAGGAAAGAAGTGGTAGGAGATACTTATTCTTAACATTAATCGAGTTTAACCCGCAATAAACTATGCATGGGCAGAAGGAGTCATCCTTTTTCCCTACAAACAAAAAGCCTGCTCCGAGAGGAGAGGAGAGGAGAGGAGGAAGGATGGATTAAGCCAGATAACAGGGACCTTTTTAGATATTTTTCTAGGGCCTCACGTTTGCCCCGAGAGATGTTATATAGGCAGCTGGTTGGCAGTGGCGCACGCGGCAGGAGATCGACTGTGCAATCATACGGTCGCTGAGGCGGTAACGACTTAGCCCGGGCTTCACTAAAAACCAGTTTTAAGTCATTGTACTGTCTGGGGACCAAACTTAAATCTATGGGGTCCACATCAGAGGAAAGCCGTACGGAAGTAGGACAGATGGGTACGTCGGATTCCATGCAGCAAGATAGGCAGTCGGGGACCCGGACTCGATGTATTGGTCAGGCCATATTGTGTGGGTTTCGTTGATGTAACCAGGCATAAACTGAGACAAGTGGAGCGTGTTTAACAGGAAAAATGAGAAATTAGGTTTCTGCTTTTTCTCATAGTAGCTTCATCTGGTCTGTTCCTGTTTGGCTGTGACTCCATCCTGGAGAGAAATATCAGCTGTGCTGCTGCCATCAACACCTTTGTTTCTAGATGTTGGAGCTTGGCCTGTTTTCCAGTGTAGTCCTGTTTCTCTGACTGTGACTAACTGGATGTGCTCTCTTCATCCTCTGACATGGGAGCTGGCTCGGAGCTCGTCTGCCTGGCTGTGTGTTTCCTGGACGGGGCCGCCTGTGGAGCTGGTTGACAGTTGCCTTTTGTATCTATGCTTCTTTTTCTATGTCTGCTTCTGTCTCCTTGAACCCCAGTGGGCCTCAGCAGATGGCCGCTCACACTGAGCCTGGTTCTGCTGGAGGTTTCTTCCTGTTCAAAGGGTGCCTGGGTCGCAGTCAGGAGTTAAGGGTCTTTCTCAGAGAGCCAGGTTTATAAGCTCTATGCCCTAACCACTAGGCTGCCACTCCAACCCTTTAAGTTGCGTCTGTATTCTCCTCATTAATTCCTTCTTAAGGGCTGTTTTTTTCCTTCAGATCACCTGTGATCCATGGTTTATTGTTTGGGAATCGTTTCCCTGTTTTGGTACGGATGTTTCATCTACACAGAGGTTGATGTAGTCAGTCACACTCAGTCATTGCATTGAAATCATCTCCATGTGGCTGACCTAGTGCATTCAGTCTCTAGCCTCCTGTGTCCGTCTCCTTGCAGTTCTGTTTAATGCAGGTTTCCTCTAATGAAGAGGCTGGTACATTGATTAGAGAAAGGCAACATTCTGATTTCCAAAGAGAAGGTCTTACTTTAGAGGCATGATCCTTTGATATTTGCATAAAATAAGTCCAAAGTTTAATTTTTTTGTTTTTTTTACTTGTTCAGCAGCTGACAAACTTTAGTTTGCAGTGTAGCAGAGAGTGAGACGTGATTAAAATCACCAGTTATTTTTGGTCTGTAGCTTGGCCTGAACTAACCTGATGACATCACACAGAGCAGGAGGTCATTGCAATGGCTGATGGTGGAACACACGGCTATGGTAGCTAAAGTAACACATAAACTTTTTGTTTAAATAGTATCGAAATAATTACTGCTAACAATTAAAGACCTGGGCTGCAGAGACAAGATTCTGCTGGTTTGGTCAGAAAAACTGTCAGAGCTATGATCCTCAGTCTGAGTGGAATAAATCCTCTCAGGGTTTAGGGTTCATCCAACTTGTTGCCCAGAAATCTCAAATTGTCCATGATACTCGATAGAAGAATTGTTTTCTTCTTCTCTCCCCTCTTTTCTCCCGCTCTGCTTCCCTTTTCTACTCATTTAGGAGATAGTCCTGTCGTTCACGTATCATTTGAATTTTTTGAAAATGCGAAAATATTAATAAATCAGATGTATCTGGATGCATAAAAATCATGTTGCTGTGGATTATAACAGATCTGCATCTTTCCAGCATCCAGGAGCATCAGCATGTGTTTCTCCTCGGTGATTGCTAGCATCTTCTCAGCTGGATCCTAAAGAGCAACAACCTTCTGATAAAATAAAACTGCTCAGGTCTGCCAGCCCAGCATGTGCTGATCCAGAGCTGCAGACTGTTGGTCCAGTAGCAGCTTCTGCTCACTTCTGATATCTGAAAGAGTGAGTCTCCTTTTTCTCAAACTGCGTCTGTATCTTTGCTTTATTTTCTCAGTTAATTAACAACCAACAGCAGCAGTAATCTGACTGTTCGACCACTGAGAACCAGATGCTTTTTGATATTTTGAGATGTAAAACACACTGAATTGGAAGCAGTGATTCTGTAACACGACCCTGTAGCTGTTAGATCCAGTTTGATCTTTTATAGGAGTCACATGTGACATAAAACCAGTATAACTGGAGAGACCTACACCACATCACAGAACGCTGTTAAAAAGCACCAACTATGCACTGGCTCTAAAAAAACTGAAACTTATAATAAACAGTTGTTTATGAAGAGTTAGAGTTGAAAACATGCTATTTTTTAACCTTCACTTCAAACCTCCCTTTTTGATGTAGTTAGAAAGGCTTAGAGTATAAAAACTATTCTATTCAGTTTATTTCTATAGCTCCAATTCACATCATGTCATCTCAGGTCACTTTCCAGTTCACCAGATCATCCATTCAGATTGATTCAAAGTTTTCTATCTAAGGAAAACCAGCTGATTGCATCGACTCATTGACTCTTCAGCAATCCCTCACACTAAGCATGCTTGTAGCGACAGTGGAGAGGAAAAACTCCCTTTGAACAGGAAGAAACCTCCAGCAGAACCAGGCTCAGTGTGAGCGGCCATCTGCTGAGGCCCACTGGGGTTCAAGGAGACAGAAGCAGACATAGAAAAAGAAGCATAGATAAAAAAGGCAACTGTCAACCAGCTCCACAGGCGGCCCCGTCCAGGAAACACACAGCCAGGCAGACGAGCTCCGAGTCAGCTCCCATGTCAGAGGATGAAGAGAGCACATCCAGTTAGTCACAGTCAGAGAAACAGGACTACACTGGAAAACAGGCCAAGCTCCAACATCTAGAAACAAAGGTGTTGATGGCAGCAGCACAGCTGATATTTCTCTCCAGGATGGAGTCACAGCCAAACAGGAACAGACCAGATGAAGCTACTATGAGAAAAAGCAGAGAGAGCAGAACGTTAGAGATTGAACTAACAGATTCTGCAGAGTGGGAGAATAGAGATAGAATGAAGCAGAATGATGAAAAAGGGGTCCCTATGTCCTCCAGAAGTCTAAGCCTATAGCAGCAGAACTATAGAGATAGCTCAGGATAACCTGAGTTGGTTCCACACTAATATTGTTTATTGATACAGATAGAAAGTGATTCTTTACAACTTATAACTGCACTATCTGATAAAGATCTACTAAAATTGAACCTTCTTTTGGGGGAGGAGAACTCTGTTAAAGTAATCCTGAAGGTTATTGGAAAGTGGTCACAGAGGACAGGGTTGTGAGGAAATACTGTTATTTCTTCACATTCTATGCCGTATGTCAGCACAAGATCCAAAGTATGAAGATGAGAATGTGTGGGACTATTCACATTTTGAACAAAGCCAATAGTGTCTAAGATAGCATTAAAGGCTGCTCTTAAGCTATCGCCTTCAATGTCAGCATGGATGTTAAAATCTCCCACTATGATGACCCTGTCAGTATTTAATACCAAATCAGAAAGGAACTCTGAAAACTCATCTAAAAATTCAGAGTAAGGACCTGGTGGACGATACAAAGTTACAAAAAGAAGAGGTTTTCTGGCTTTGCAGTTTGGATCAGGGAAATTAAGGGTTAAATGTTCAAAAGAGTTGTAGGTATTAACTGTTTTGGGAGTAATCAGTAAGTCAGACTGGAAGATTGTTGCTACTCCTCCTCCTCGCCCAGAACTTCTGGGGATGTGAAAATTTAAATAGCTTGATGGAGTTGCCTCATTTATGCTCACATAATCCTCTTGCTGCAGCCAGGTTTCTGTAAGGCAACACAAGTCAATGTGATTATCACAAATCAAGTCATTAACTAGCAGACTTTTAGAGGAGTCAGAGAAGAAGATCCCAGGCTTGAAGCAGAAGGATGATCAGATAGATGGAGGTCTGGACAGAACCAATGAACTGAATCCATTCTTCAACAGGTTCAGTTCAGAAACAAGCTCAGCATCTTTCTCTCCTGCCCACCTGTCTGTATCTAGCAGTCAGTAAAGAGGCAACAGGAGAGACTGGATTGTAATCAGTCAGCAGGTCCTGATGGTGTCAGAGTCCTGAAGGCCTGAGCAGAGCAGCTCTGTGGGATTCTACAGCACCTCTTCCCCCTTAGTCTGACCCTGGAGACAGTTCCAGGAATGTGGAAGACCTCCTGCCTTGATCCAGGACCAAAGAAGACTCAGCCAGCAGTCCTCAGTGACTATACACCTCCTGCCTTGTTCCAGGACCAAAGAAGACTCAGCCAGCGGTCCTCAGTGACTATAGACCTGCTGCCTTGTTGCAGGACCAAAGAAGACTCAGCCAGCAGTCCTCAGTGACTATAGACCTCCTGCCTTGATCCAGGACCAAAGAAGACTCAGCCAGCAGTCCTCAGTGACTATAGACCTGCTGCCTTGTTCCAGGACCAAAGAAGACTCAGCCAGCGGTCCTCAGTGACTATAGACCTGCTGCCTTGTTCCAGGACCAAAGAAGACTCAGCCAGCAGTCCTCAGTGACTATAGACCTGCTGCCTTGTTCCAGGACCAAAGAAGACTCAGCCAGCAGTCCTCAGTGACTATAGACCTGCTGCCTTGTTCCAGGACCAAAGAAGACTCAGCCAGCAGTCCTCAGTGACTATAGACCTCCTGCCTTGATCCAGGACCAAAGAAGACTCAGCCAGCAGTCCTCAGTGACTATAGACCTGCTGCCTTGTTCCAGGACCAAAGAAGACTCAGCCAGCGGTCCTCAGTGACTATAGACCTGCTGCCTTGTTCCAGGACCAAAGAAGACTCAGCCAGCGGTCCTCAGTGACTATAGACCTTCTACCTTGTTGCAGGACCAAAGAAGACTCAGCCAGCGGTCCTCAGTGACTATAGACCTCCAGCCTTGTTCCAGGACCAAAGAAGACTCAGCCAGCGGTCCTCAGTGACTATAGACCTGCTGCCTTGTTGCAGGACCAAAGAAGACTCAGCCAGTAGTCCTCAGTGACTATAGACCTCCTGCCTTGTTCCAGGACCAAAGAAGACTTAGCCAGCAGTCCTCAGTGACTATAGACCTCCTGCCTTGTTCCAGGACCAAAGAAGACTCAGCCAGCAGTCCTCAGTGACTATAGACCTGCTGCCTTGTTGCAGGACCAAAGAAGACTCAGCCATCAGTCCTCAGTGACTATAGACCTTCTACCTTGTTGCAGGACCAAAGAAGACTCAGCCAGCAGTCCTCAGTGACTATAGACCTGCTGCCTTGTTGCAGGACCAAAGAAGACTCAGCCAGTAGTCCTCAGTGACTATAGACCTGCTGCCTTGTTCCAGGACCAAAGAAGACTCAGCCAGCAGTCCTCAGTGACTATAGACCTCCTGCCTTGATCCAGGACTAAAGAAGACTCAGCCAGCAGTCCTCAGTGACTATAGACCTCCTGCCTTGTTGCAGGACCAAAGAAGACTCAGCCAGCGGTCCTCAGTGACTATAGACCTCCTGCCTTGATCCAGGACCATAGAAGACTCAGCCAGCAGTCCTCGGTGACTATAGACCTCCTGCCTTGTTCCAGGACCAAAGAAGACTCAGCCAGCAGTCCATAGTGACTATAGACCTCCTGCCTTGTTGAAGGACCAAAGAAGACTCAGCCAGCAGTCCTCAGTGACTATAGACCTCCTGCCTTGTTGAAGGACCAAAGAAGACTCAGCCAGCAGTCCTCGGTGACTATAGACCTCCTGCCTTGTTCCAGGACCAAAGAAGACTCAGCCAGCAGTCCATAGTGACTATAGACCTCCTGCCTTGTTGAAGGACCAAAGAAGACTCAGCCAGCAGTCCTCAGTGACTATAGACCTCCTGCCTTGTTCCAGGACCAAAGAAGACTCAGCCAGCAGTCCTCAGTGACTATAGACCTCCTGCCTTGATCCAGGACCAAAGAAGACTCAGCCAGCGGTCCTCAGTGACTATAGACCTTCTACCTTGTTGCAGGACCAAAGAAGACTCAGCCAGCGGTCCTCAGTGACTATAGACCTCCAGCCTTGTTCCAGGACCAAAGAAGACTCAGCCAGCGGTCCTCAGTGACTATAGACCTGCTGCCTTGTTGCAGGACCAAAGAAGACTCAGCCAGTAGTCCTCAGTGACTATAGACCTCCTGCCTTGTTCCAGGACCAAAGAAGACTCAGCCAGCGGTCCTCAGTGACAATAGACCTGCTGCCTTGTTCCAGGACCAAAGGAGACTCAGCCAGCGGTCCTCAGTGACTATAGACCTCCAGCCTTGTTCCAGGACCAAAGGAGACTCAGCCAGCGGTCCTCAGTGACTATAGACCTCCTGCCTTGTTCCAGGACCAAAGAAGACTCAGCCAGCAGTCCTCAGTGACTATACACCTCCTGCCTTGTTCCAGGACCAAAGAAGACTCAGCCAGCGGTCCTCAGTGACTATAGACCTGCTGCCTTGTTGCAGGACCAAAGAAGACTCAGCCAGCAGTCCTCAGTGACTATAGACCTCCTGCCTTGATCCAGGACCAAAGAAGACTCAGCCAGCAGTCCTCAGTGACTATAGACCTGCTGCCTTGTTCCAGGACCAAAGAAGACTCAGCCAGCGGTCCTCAGTGACTATAGACCTGCTGCCTTGTTCCAGGACCAAAGAAGACTCAGCCAGCAGTCCTCAGTGACTATAGACCTGCTGCCTTGTTCCAGGACCAAAGAAGACTCAGCCAGCAGTCCTCAGTGACTATAGACCTGCTGCCTTGTTCCAGGACCAAAGAAGACTCAGCCAGCAGTCCTCAGTGACTATAGACCTCCTGCCTTGATCCAGGACCAAAGAAGACTCAGCCAGCAGTCCTCAGTGACTATAGACCTGCTGCCTTGTTCCAGGACCAAAGAAGACTCAGCCAGCGGTCCTCAGTGACTATAGACCTGCTGCCTTGTTCCAGGACCAAAGAAGACTCAGCCAGCGGTCCTCAGTGACTATAGACCTTCTACCTTGTTGCAGGACCAAAGAAGACTCAGCCAGCGGTCCTCAGTGACTATAGACCTCCAGCCTTGTTCCAGGACCAAAGAAGACTCAGCCAGCGGTCCTCAGTGACTATAGACCTGCTGCCTTGTTGCAGGACCAAAGAAGACTCAGCCAGTAGTCCTCAGTGACTATAGACCTCCTGCCTTGTTCCAGGACCAAAGAAGACTCAGCCAGCGGTCCTCAGTGACAATAGACCTGCTGCCTTGTTCCAGGACCAAAGGAGACTCAGCCAGCGGTCCTCAGTGACTATAGACCTCCAGCCTTGTTCCAGGACCAAAGGAGACTCAGCCAGCGGTCCTCAGTGACTATAGACCTCCAGCCTTGTTCCAGGACCAAAGAAGACTCAGCCAGCGGTCCTCAGTGACTATAGACCTGCTGCCTTGTTGCAGGACCAAAGAAGACTCAGCCAGTAGTCCTCAGTGACTATAGACCTCCTGCCTTGTTCCAGGACCAAAGAAGACTCAGCCAGCGGTCCTCAGTGACTATAGACCTCCTGCCTTGTTCCAGGACCAAAGAAGACTCAGCCAGCGGTCCTCAGTGACTATAGACCTTCTGCCTTGTTGCGGGACCAAAGAAGACTTAGCCAGCAGTCCTCAGTGACTATAGACCTGCTGCCTTGTTCCAGGACCAAAGAAGACTCAGCCATCAGTCCTCAGTGACTATAGACCTGCTGCCTTGTTCCAGGACCAAAGAAGACTCAGCCATCAGTCCTCAGTGACTATAGACCTCCTGCCTTGTTCCAGGACCAAAGAAGACTTAGCCAGCAGTCCTCAGTGACTATAGACCTCCTGCCTTGTTCCAGGACCAAAGAAGACTCAGCCAGCAGTCCTCAGTGACTATAGACCTGCTGCCTTGTTGCAGGACCAAAGAAGACTCAGCCATCAGTCCTCAGTGACTATAGACCTTCTACCTTGTTGCAGGACCAAAGAAGACTCAGCCAGCAGTCCTCAGTGACTATAGACCTGCTGCCTTGTTGCAGGACCAAAGAAGACTCAGCCAGTAGTCCTCAGTGACTATAGACCTGCTGCCTTGTTCCAGGACCAAAGAAGACTCAGCCAGCAGTCCTCAGTGACTATAGACCTCCTGCCTTGATCCAGGACTAAAGAAGACTCAGCCAGCAGTCCTCAGTGACTATAGACCTCCTGCCTTGTTGCAGGACCAAAGAAGACTCAGCCAGCGGTCCTCAGTGACTATAGACCTCCTGCCTTGATCCAGGACCATAGAAGACTCAGCCAGCAGTCCTCGGTGACTATAGACCTCCTGCCTTGTTCCAGGACCAAAGAAGACTCAGCCAGCAGTCCATAGTGACTATAGACCTCCTGCCTTGTTGAAGGACCAAAGAAGACTCAGCCAGCAGTCCTCAGTGACTATAGACCTCCTGCCTTGTTGAAGGACCAAAGAAGACTCAGCCAGCAGTCCTCGGTGACTATAGACCTCCTGCCTTGTTCCAGGACCAAAGAAGACTCAGCCAGCAGTCCATAGTGACTATAGACCTCCTGCCTTGTTGAAGGACCAAAGAAGACTCAGCCAGCAGTCCTCAGTGACTATAGACCTCCTGCCTTGTTCCAGGACCAAAGAAGACTCAGCCAGCAGTCCTCAGTGACTATAGACCTCCTGCCTTGATCCAGGACCAAAGAAGACTCAGCCAGCGGTCCTCAGTGACTATAGACCTTCTACCTTGTTGCAGGACCAAAGAAGACTCAGCCAGCGGTCCTCAGTGACTATAGACCTCCAGCCTTGTTCCAGGACCAAAGAAGACTCAGCCAGCGGTCCTCAGTGACTATAGACCTGCTGCCTTGTTGCAGGACCAAAGAAGACTCAGCCAGTAGTCCTCAGTGACTATAGACCTCCTGCCTTGTTCCAGGACCAAAGAAGACTCAGCCAGCGGTCCTCAGTGACAATAGACCTGCTGCCTTGTTCCAGGACCAAAGGAGACTCAGCCAGCGGTCCTCAGTGACTATAGACCTCCAGCCTTGTTCCAGGACCAAAGGAGACTCAGCCAGCGGTCCTCAGTGACTATAGACCTCCAGCCTTGTTCCAGGACCAAAGAAGACTCAGCCAGCGGTCCTCAGTGACTATAGACCTGCTGCCTTGTTGCAGGACCAAAGAAGACTCAGCCAGTAGTCCTCAGTGACTATAGACCTCCTGCCTTGTTCCAGGACCAAAGAAGACTCAGCCAGCGGTCCTCAGTGACTATAGACCTCCTGCCTTGTTCCAGGACCAAAGAAGACTCAGCCAGCGGTCCTCAGTGACTATAGACCTTCTGCCTTGTTGCGGGACCAAAGAAGACTTAGCCAGCAGTCCTCAGTGACTATAGACCTGCTGCCTTGTTCCAGGACCAAAGAAGACTCAGCCATCAGTCCTCAGTGACTATAGACCTGCTGCCTTGTTCCAGGACCAAAGAAGACTCAGCCATCAGTCCTCAGTGACTATAGACCTCCTGCCTTGTTCCAGGACCAAAGAAGACTTAGCCAGCAGTCCTCAGTGACTATAGACCTCCTGCCTTGTTCCAGGACCAAAGAAGACTCAGCCAGCAGTCCTCAGTGACTATAGACCTGCTGCCTTGTTGCAGGACCAAAGAAGACTCAGCCATCAGTCCTCAGTGACTATAGACCTTCTACCTTGTTGCAGGACCAAAGAAGACTCAGCCAGCAGTCCTCAGTGACTATAGACCTGCTGCCTTGTTGCAGGACCAAAGAAGACTCAGCCAGTAGTCCTCAGTGACTATAGACCTGCTGCCTTGTTCCAGGACCAAAGAAGACTCAGCCAGCAGTCCTCAGTGACTATAGACCTCCTGCCTTGATCCAGGACTAAAGAAGACTCAGCCAGCAGTCCTCAGTGACTATAGACCTCCTGCCTTGTTGCAGGACCAAAGAAGACTCAGCCAGCGGTCCTCAGTGACTATAGACCTCCTGCCTTGATCCAGGACCATAGAAGACTCAGCCAGCAGTCCTCGGTGACTATAGACCTCCTGCCTTGTTCCAGGACCAAAGAAGACTCAGCCAGCAGTCCATAGTGACTATAGACCTCCTGCCTTGTTGAAGGACCAAAGAAGACTCAGCCAGCAGTCCTCAGTGACTATAGACCTCCTGCCTTGTTGAAGGACCAAAGAAGACTCAGCCAGCAGTCCTCGGTGACTATAGACCTCCTGCCTTGTTCCAGGACCAAAGAAGACTCAGCCAGCAGTCCATAGTGACTATAGACCTCCTGCCTTGTTGAAGGACCAAAGAAGACTCAGCCAGCAGTCCTCAGTGACTATAGACCTCCTGCCTTGTTCCAGGACCAAAGAAGACTCAGCCAGCAGTCCTCAGTGACTATAGACCTCCTGCCTTGATCCAGGACCAAAGAAGACTCAGCCAGCAGTCCTCAGTGACTATAGACCTCCTGCCTTGATCCAGGACCAAAGAAGACTCAGCCAGCGGTCCTCAGTGACTATAGACCTCCTGCCTCGATCCAGGACCAAAGAAGACTCAGCCAGCAGTCCTCAGTGACTATAGACCTCCTGCCTTGATCCAGGACCAAAGAAGACTCAGCCAGCAGTCCTCAGTGACTATAGACCAGCAGCTATCAGGACCCCTTGCAGTTTGCTTATCGCCATGGAGATGGTGGATGATATTATCATTCACCTACTTGCTCCCATCTCCTCAGTAGGACAGATGCCTACAGCCTTCAACATCTACAACTAACTGGAACAAATACACGAGTCAAAACATCTAATTTCCCTTTGGGGTCAACAAAATGTTTATGAATTAAATTATTAATAAATCATGTTCATCTTTCATGAGACTCTGCTAGATATTAACCAACCCTTTTTGTTTCAGTGTTGGGAGATGGTTGCAAAGTGGTGCTTCCTGTCAAAGTGAGATAACAGCTGTAGCGTTTGTCTGACGCCTCGTTAACAGCTAGTTTGGTTGGCAGCTGTTTAATGAAGGTTATGGTCAAAGGAAGGAAAGATTGGAGGCCAATGTTGGGAACCGTTTACACCCTGTTAAGGTAATGAGGCACACGCACACAGAGAGACAGAGGACAGCACAGGATTTCATCAACCATGGACCACATGTCGACTTTAGTCATTTTAAAGCAGCAGTTGTAAAATGTTTTTATGGTAAATAAGCTGAAGCTGTAAACATGTCTGTAAACATGCCGACTATGTGGCGCATCTTAAAGGTTTTACAGGCTGCGGTCTAAAAGCAGCTGCTGTGCTGGAGAGCAGGCAGCTGAATGAGGTTCAGTTGAATACTTAATGTTCCTCTGGATATAGGTAATGATGCGTTGGGTCCAGCAATGGTTGCATGGTTCAAACCAGAACAACATTCTAGAAAACTGAACAATGTCAGCCATGCTGCTGAGGTTCCTCTGCATTCATAAAGTTAGAGTGGCTCAGGTTATCCTGAGCTATCTCTATAGTTCTGCTGCTATAGCCTTAGACTGCTGGAGGACATAGGGACCCCTTTTTCATCATTCTGCTTCAATCTATCTCTATTCTCCCACTCTGCAGAATCTTATATCAATCTCTAACGTTCTGCTCTCTCTGCTTTTTCTCATAGTCATTTCTTGCAGACAGGGAACTGGATAGTGATTCATAACCACTGCCATCCTGTGTTTTGGGTTTCAGAGTGGTGACAGCCATCCATCGCTCCTCGTGTGTCAAGTAGATGATTTACGACAAAGTGCCGGTTAAAAACTGAGACACATGACAAAAATGGCCGCAGAAATTCTCCTACCCAGTTCCTGAAAAAGTATTCTTAAATCTAAGAATAGATAAAGAATGACAGATGGATGATTAGTGGATGTAGATGGATGGATGAAAGATGATGAATGGATGATGCTTCTGTCTCCTTGAACCCCAGTGGGCCTCAGCAGATGGCCGCTCACACTGAGCCTGGTTCTGCTGGAGGTTTCTTCCTGTTCAAAGGGAGTTTTTCCTCTCCACTGTCGCTACAAGCATGCTTAGTGTGAGGGATTGCTGAAGAGTCAATGAGTCGATGCAATCAGCTGGTTTTCCTTAGATAGAAAACTTTGAATCAATCTGACTGGATGATCTGGTGAACTGGAAAGTGACCTGAGATGACATGATGTGAATTGGAGCTATAGAAATAAACTGAATAGAATTGAATAATGGACAAAGCTCACTGACCAGTGATGCTGCTGAGCTCTGAAATGTGGGACTATCTATCAAATATAATTTATAAATAAAATCTGTTTTGATTATTTAGAAGTTTTATTATTTTTTCAAGCATCTGTAATAAAAAGAAAATCAGGACGATTCGACTTGTTCATCACAGTTTAATTAACATCCTTATAACACAGGTTCCACTACATGTGATTTATACTTTTAAAGAATAAAAATCTGTTTGTGAATATTTTCCCCTAAAATATCCTAAATCCTTTTACTGAAGTGTTTCCTCATGCAGGCAGATTAACACTTTGGAAACAGGATTAGCTGCAGTTAGTGAGCTACAGGCGGAGCTAAAACGAACACTAAATAAACACGCAGGGTTAGCTTAGCATTAGCACAGGGATGCTTTCCTCTGGTGATCTCATCAACAGTGCAACGAGTGTTTCTCTATGTTAAAACAGTTTAAAGTAGAATCACCAAAGTGAAATGGTTAAAACCGAGTCTAGCTAAACCGCTGCAGCAGCAGTGACCCGACAATACTGCAATACGTACAGCTGCAACAATTAATAAATGGTTAGACAAGATAAAAAGGGTGGGGAGGTGAAATGCACGAAACCACAGAGTAAACACATGTTGACCAGTCACTCACTGGTACGGATCAGACTGGGAGAACTGGGCTGAAAGCTCCAGCATCAAAATCTAAAGTATAAATAGCCGATTGGACCAAAAGTTTTAGAAAGGATGGTGTAACATTTCTCACTGAGGCAGGACAGTAAAAACAACGGCTACCTGCTCATGATGCTAGCAGCTAATCAGAGCCAAGCCGTGAACTTTGACCTTCAATCCTGTAACGTCATCAGAAGTTGAACTAAACTGTGTTTTAGAATTCTTGTAACTTTCCCTGGTGGCTGAAACTGACTGAGGAAATGATTTCATCTAACGCCTCCTTTTCTCCTCCAGCTGATGAATGGAGGCGTTACGGCGGTTCGCTTGTAGCTTAGTGGTGGGAGCTGTTGGTGACGCCGGCTCACGCAGAAACACAGAGAAGTGATTACAGGACATGGAAGGCAAACAGGAGGCACACTGAGATTGTCCCAAACACAAAGTGCACTTATAGTCCAGTCACTTTACTACAGTATGAAGAAGAGAACCAGTTTCCCTTTAGAGACGGAGAAGGTGAACTTCCTGCTGGAGTGTTGATTGAGAGCGGCGGCTGGTTTAGAAGGAGCAGAGCTGCTGTCGCCCCCCTGGATCCGCTCTGCCCTGCGTATGAAGGGAACAGCAGCTCCAGCTGGACTCGGACCTTCTTCACGCGTCGGGGGCCAGGTACTCAGTAGTTGTGTGCAGGTCTCTCCTGTGGGTGTTCCCTACCAACAGGGCGGTTCAGGAAGAGGAGCGTCAGGCTTCGGAGCTCAGGGAGGTCCGCGTGGGGCTGGGGGGGAGGCGAGCCGCTGCGCTGTGCTCCGTGCGGAAACTGTAATCATACTGAAGCACAAAGACAGAAACATGATGTTCAATCAGAGCCCAGCTTTAGGAAAGCTCCCTTAGATGCTGCCACAGCGACCCCTGCTGGAGACAGCCTGTAACACAGGAACGGCTCTGCTGGATGCATCTGACCGGGTCTAGCAGAGAACGCTTCCCTGAGGAGCCGCAGGTCAAACCCTGAGCTTATTCCCTCTGAGCTGCGCTCCCAGACGCTCCTTCCTCTAAAACCAGCTGGGATAAAAGCTACAGCTGCAGCTCTATGCTGCTCCATGGATTTCCCTCACCTGGAACTTTACTGGAAGAAAAGTTCACCCCGCCCCCCCCCACGCATCGCTGCGCTTCTGTTGGATGAAATGAGGGGCATGTTTTAAATATATGAATGAACGATTGACTTCAAACCCTCACAGCCGGGGGGGGGGTTCCATTAGGCAATAGTAGACTGTTCCCCAGGGCCCCAGCTTCCTGGGGGCCATTTAACACTCTGTTTCCATGTATGGTTAATGCAACTATTCCTTATTTCTGCACATTAATTATGTTTTTGATAAAAATCCTTTGGCTAAAATGCCATCAGAACGCTGATAATATTAAGTGTGTCTCAGCCCCCCCCCCTTCAGTGTCCACCATATTGGATCAGTCCATTTGCTGCACATGTTCAGAAAGGTCCAAACAGACAGCAGCAAACCATTTGAAAACAAACCATGCAAAGAGCAGTGTTGCCAACTTAGCGCTTTAGTCGCTATATTTAGCCACTTTTCAGACCCCTCTAGCACTTTGATTTCTAAAAAGCTCCTAGCGCCAAATCTAGAGACTTTTTTCTGCTACTGGAGACTTTGGAGACAACATCTAAAAGCAGCGAACTCTGCTCTCCAGAGCGAGTAGATTGGTAACCCCGCCTCCTGCTCTCCTCTATCTTGTCTGCTGTCATGATTCATGCAGCTATTATTTCATCCAAATGAAAAATGGAGAACAGAGAAGCAGATCATGGCTTGTCTACAGTGAAAAGAAGGACTGGGTTATTTACTTTGGCCTTTTTGGAAACACAGGAAGGAGCAATCAGCTAAGTGAGCTTAGTGCTTGGAAAAAATCTTTCATTCCTTTAGAGACAGCATGAAAAGTCAGCTGAGTACAAAACATAGAGAGGAAAACAAGAAGAAAAGGGACAAGAAGAGAGGGACACAACCTAGAACAGAGAATGGATGTCCATTCTATTAACATTTCTACATCTGGAGAATGGGGCTGTTCTATGTCTTCTCAGAGGGGCCCCTGCCTGTCTTTGCCTTGGGCCCCATATTCCCTAAATCCGTCCCTGATCACAGCCAAACGTTTCTAAAAATCTAAACCATGGAAAGCTCAGGTTTGGGTTTCAATGAGCAGTAGAGTGAAGCACGGCATTAGCATGCTAACTAGAGCTTAGCATTGGACGTTAATCTGCTTCAGTTCTGGTAGATCAGCATGAACCTCAATGAAGAGGAGCAGTTTCTTCTACCTCACCTCTTTCTCGATCTCAGCCAGCGTCTTGATGGTGATGCCCATCAGATCCACCTGCTGCAGCTGAGAGCAAACAGACGGTTAGAGGAGGCCATTCTGATCCGTTAAGCTGAGAAAGCACCAACCAACACTCACATCAGAGGAGGCACAGGCAAACTTCTCCGAAATCATGAAAGGAACCCCGTCCATCGCTGAAAGACACATCATCCCAAAACGTTCACAGCATGAAAGACATGAATGTTTCCTAAGAGCTGAAGACCTCCTGGATGAAACCAGCTCCTGACCTGAGATGGCGTAAAGGTTGGAGTTCTGGTGCTCGTAGTCTGGCCTGGTGGCGTTCTTCCCTCTGAAGCTGGCGGGCAGCGTCATGGAGATGTGTCTGCAGAGGAAAGGGAGAACAGCGAGGAGAACCGTGACGCTCTGAGCACACGGCTGGAACCAAAGGCAGGTTTGGATCTCAAGGAGGTTCTGAGCAGCAGAAGGAGTCAAACCAGAACCGCCTGTTCTGGACCACGGTTCATCTGCTGGACCACGGTTCATCTGCTGGCCGTACTCCATCCAACCCTCAGGCGGCCATTTTTAACTTCCTACATATTCCCAGGCTGGTAGAACCGCAGAACCTCCCTGGGCCAACTGGACCATCCTGGGCCCAGACCAGACCAGACCTGTTCCTGTTGCCACATCTGATGGAGACTGAAGCAACAATGTTCTCAGAGAACTCGCCTCCTTCAGGGGACAAAGCCAGAACCCAAGATGGCCAATTGATAGGAGACGTTCCAGAGGACGTCCTGAAGACGTCCGTCTGACAGGAGAGGTTCCAGAGGACGTCCTGAAGACGTCCGTCTGACAGGAGACGTTCCACAGGACGTCCTGAAGACGTCCGTCTGAGAGGAGACATTCTGAGTTCCAGTCGCACTCCCAGATTCACTCTGGGTCCCTGAGCAAGACCCCTAACCCCACACTGCTCCCTGGGGGGCCCCCTGCTCCCCATAGATGCATTTCATTTCTCTGTAATGTGAAAGTGGAATGAGAATGAAAATTCTTCTTTCTTCATTTAGAAGTTCTGCTCAGAACTTTCTCTGGGTCCATCAGAGCAGAACCTGAGTTCTGGCCACACCTCAGCTGCTCTGATGCCACAGCTCTGGTCCCTGAGACCCTGAGGGGTCAGAGACCTGAGGGGTCAGAGACCCGAGACACTGAGGGGTCAGAGACCCGAGACACTGAGGGGTCAGAGACCTTAGGGGTCAGAGACCCGAGACACTGAGGGGTCAGAGACCTGAGGGGTCAGAGACCCGAGACCCTGAGGGGTCAGAGACCCGAGACACTGAGGGGTCAGAGACCCGAGACACTGAGGGGTTAGAGACCCGAGACACTGAGGGGTCAGAGACCTGAGGGGTCAGAGACCCGAGACACTGAGGGGTCAGAGACCCGAGACACTGAGGGGTCAGAGACCTTAGGGGTCAGAGACCCGAGACACTGAGGGGTCAGAGACCTGAGGGGTCAGAGACCCGAGACCCTGAGGGGTCAGAGACCCGAGACACTGAGGGGTCAGAGACCCGAGACACTGAGGGGTCAGAGACCCGAGACACTGAGGGGTCAGAGACCCGAGACACTGAGGGGTCAGAGACCTGAGACACTGAGGGGTCAGAGACCCGAGACCCTGAGGGGTCAGAGACCTGAGGGGTCAGAGACCTGAGACACTGAGGGGTTAGAGACCCGAGACACTGAGGGGTCAGAGACCTGAGGGGTCAGAGACCCGAGACACTGAGGGGTCAGAGACCCGAGACACTGAGGGGTCAGAGACCTGAGACACTGAGGGGTCAGAGACCTGAGACACTGAGGGGTCAGAGACCCGAGACCCTGAGGGGTCAGAGACCTGAGACACTGAGGGGTCAGAGACCTGAGACCCTGAGGGGTCAGAGACCTGAGGGGTCAGAGACCTGAGACACTGAGGGGTCAGAGACCTGAGGGGTCAGAGACCCGAGACACTGAGGGGTCAGAGACCCTGAGGGGTCAGAGACCCGAGACACTGAGGGGTCAGAGACCTGAGGGGTCAGAGACCCGAGACACTGAGGGGTCAGAGACCCGAGACACTGAGGGGTCAGAGACCTGAGACACTGAGGGGTCAGAGACCCGAGACCCTGAGGGGGTCAGAGACCTGAGACACTGAGGGGTCAGAGACCTGAGGGGTCAGAGACCCGAGACACTGAGGGGTCAGAGACCCGAGACCCTGAGGGGTCAGAGACCTGAGACACTGAGGGGTCAGAGACCTGAGACACTGAGGGGTCAGAGACCTGAGGGGTCAGAGACCTGAGACACTGAGGGGTCAGAGACCTGAGGGGTCAGAGACCCGAGACACTGAGGGGTCAGAGACCCGAGACACTGAGGGGTCAGAGACCTGAGGGGTCAGAGACCCGAGACACTGAGGGGTCAGAGACCCGAGACACTGAGGGGTCAGAGACCTGAGGGGTCAGAGACCCGAGACACTGAGGGGTCAGAGACCTGAGACCCTGAGGGGTCAGAGACCCGAGACACTGAGGGGTCAGAGACCCGAGACACTGAGGGGTCAGAGACCTGAGACACTGAGGGGTCAGAGACCTGAGGGGTCAGAGACCCGAGACACTGAGGGGTCAGAGACCCGAGACACTGAGGGGTTAGAGACCTGAGGGGTCAGAGACCCGAGACACTGAGGGGTCAGAGACCCGAGACACTGAGGGGTCAGAGACCTGAGGGGTCAGAGACCCGAGACACTGAGGGGTCAGAGACCTGAGACACTGAGGGGTCAGAGACCCGAGACCCTGAGGGGTCAGAGACCTGAGACACTGAGGGGTCAGAGACCTGAGACCCTGAGGGGTCAGAGACCTGAGGGGTCAGAGACCTGAGACACTGAGGGGTCAGAGACCTGAGGGGTCAGAGACCCGAGACACTGAGGGGTCAGAGACCTGAGGGGTCAGAGACCCGAGACACTGAGGGGTCAGAGACCCGAGACACTAAGGGGTCAGAGACCCTGAGGGGTCAGAGACCCGAGACACTGAGGGGTCAGAGACACTGAGGGGTCAGAGACCCGAGACACTGAGGGGTCAGAGACCCGAGACACTGAGGGGTCAGAGACCCGAGACCCTGAGGGGTCAGAGACCTGAGGGGTCAGAGACCCGAGACCCTGAGGGGTCAGAGACCTGAGGGGTC
The DNA here is from genome assembly GCF_016077235.1 of Cyprinodon tularosa. Classification (NCBI taxonomy): domain Eukaryota; kingdom Metazoa; phylum Chordata; class Actinopteri; order Cyprinodontiformes; family Cyprinodontidae; genus Cyprinodon; species Cyprinodon tularosa. The sequence continues at coordinate 83,962 of NW_024039541.1, forward strand.
AGAGACCCGAGACCCTGAGGGGTCAGAGACCCGAGACACTGAGGGGTCAGAGACCTGAGGGGTCAGAGACCCGAGACACTGAGGGGTCAGAGACCTGAGGGGTCAGAGACCCGAGACACTGAGGGGTCAGAGACCTGAGACCCTGAGGGGTCAGAGACCTGAGACACTGAGGGGTCAGAGACCTGAGGGGTCAGAGACCTGAGACACTGAGGGGTCAGAGACCCGAGACACTGAGGGGTCAGAGACCCGAGACACTGAGGGGTCAGAGACACTGAGGGGTCAGAGACCCGAGACACTGAGGGGTCAGAGACCCTGAGGGGTCAGAGACCCGAGACACTGAGGGGTCAGAGACACTGAGGGGTCAGAGACCTGAGGGGTCAGAGACCCGAGACACTGAGGGGTCAGAGACCTGAGGGGTCAGAGACCCGAGACACTGAGGGGTCAGAGACCTGAGGGGTCAGAGACCCGAGACACTGAGGGGTCAGAGACCCGAGACACTGAGGGGTCAGAGACCTGAGGGGTCAGAGACCCGAGACACTGAGGGGTCAGAGACCTGAGGGGTCAGAGACCCGAGACACTGAGGGGTCAGAGACTCGAGACACTGAGGGGTCAGAGACCTGAGGGGTCAGAGACCCGAGACACTGAGGGGTCAGAGACCCGAGACACTGAGGGGTTAGAGACCCGAGACACTGAGGGGTCAGAGACCTGAGGGGTCAGAGACCCGAGACACTGAGGGGTCAGAGACCTGAGGGGTCAGAGACCCGAGACACTGAGGGGTCAGAGACCTGAGACCCTGAGGGGTCAGAGACCTGAGACACTGAGGGGTCAGAGACCCGAGACCCTGAGGGGTCAGAGACCCGAGACCCTGAGGGGTCAGAGACCCGAGACACTGAGGGGTCAGAGACCTGAGGGGTCAGAGACCCGAGACACTGAGGGGTTAGAGACCCGAGACACTGAGGGGTCAGAGACCTGAGGGGTCAGGGACCCGAGACACTGAGGGGTCAGAGACCTGAGGGGTCAGAGACCTGAGGGGTCAGAGACCCGAGACACTGAGGGGTCAGAGACCTGAGGGGTCAGAGACCCGAGACACTGAGGGGTCAGAGACTCGAGACACTGAGGGGTCAGAGACCTGAGGGGTCAGAGACCCGAGACACTGAGGGGTCAGAGACCTGAGGGGTCAGAGACCCGAGACACTGAGGGGTCAGAGACCTGAGGGGTCAGAGACCCGAGACACTGAGGGGTCAGAGACCCGAGACACTGAGGGGTCAGAGACCTGAGGGGTCAGAGACCCGAGACACTGAGGGGTCAGAGACCTGAGGGGTCAGAGACCCGAGACCCTGAGGGGTCAGAGACCCGAGACACTGAGGGGTCAGAGACTCGAGACACTGAGGGGTCAGAGACCTGAGGGGTCAGAGACCCGAGACACTGAGGGGTCAGAGACCCGAGACACTGAGGGGTTAGAGACCCGAGACACTGAGGGGTCAGAGACCTGAGGGGTCAGAGACCCGAGACACTGAGGGGTCAGAGACCCGAGACACTGAGGGGTCAGAGACCTGAGGGGTCAGAGACCCGTGACACTGAGGGGTCAGAGACCTGAGACACTGAGGGGTCAGAGACCTGAGGGGTCAGAGACCCGAGACACTGAGGGGTCAGAGACCTGAGACCCTGAGGGGTCAGAGACCTGAGACACTGAGGGGTCAGAGACCCGAGACCCTGAGGGGTCAGAGACCCGAGACCCTGAGGGGTCAGAGACCCGAGACACTGAGGGGTCAGAGACACTGAGGGGTCAGAGACCTGAGGGGTCAGAGACCTGAGACCTGAACTGAAGGACCAGTATGTCCTCCATCAGGATCATCTCAGCAACAGGAGGAGGAGCCTGTGGCTCCAGCTCTGCTCTGCCGTTCACCATTAGCAGTGTCTCAGCGTTGTTGCTGCATGCGGGCCGACTGATCAGTTACGTACTTGGGGAGAGGAGCCGCGGGGACGGGGACGGCGCATGAATTAGCGTTCTGGACATTGTTGGTGGTTGGTGCGTGGGTGGAGTCCTGAGCCCGAGGAACGGTCCCCATGCGGTACCAGATTCCCATGTTGTTCAGCTCCCTGCCAGCCAACAGAACAAAGAACAGGTTCAACTCAGACAGAGCTCAGCTTTAGCTGCTCTGGCCTAAAGCTCAGCTCACCCAATGAAGGTGTACTGAGGGGGGGCCTGCTTGGTGCGGCCCAGGATCCGGATGTCGCAGATGGCCGCCTCTGTAGAGTCTCTGGGGATGAACTTGATGCACAGCCGCCTCTTTCTGAAGGCCTGCTCCTCTGTGGAGACAGACAGGCTGAGAGGAGCCTCGAACACAGCAAGCAGATGAAGAAAAGCCAAACGGGTCCTGGAGCTCAGAGGCCTTTGGCTTTGGGCTGACTTACGAGTGTCCACCGTCTCCTGAATGGGGATGAAGCCCACCGGCAGGGTGTCCTTTATATCGATTAGCTTCATGTCTACAAGAACGTTGCCTAAATGGCTCTAGAACAGAGAAGCACATGAGATTAGAGCAGCAACCAACGAGCAGGAGGACAGAAACCACCACATTACTACGGACGCCATTAATTTAGTATTTGACATGAAAACCCTTCGTCAGGAACCACAACTCAGCTAGTTTTAGCTCCGCCCACTTTGGATCCAGTAAAAAGCTCCAGCCATCCTGTTACTAAGCCCAGCATGAATAAACTGACTGTCGCCATCTGCAGCCATAATAGCTGGGAAACAGCGGCCATTTCTCAATTCACAAGAACGCCAGTATGGAAGAAACCTCGCCATCAGAGCCAGCGGCCCTTCACACACAAGCAGAGAGAGGGGGGGCCGCCGCAGACGGGCCGACGTTAGCCCCCGGCCGCCGCAGACGGGCCGACGTTAGCCGCCGCAGACGGGCCGACGTTAGCCGCCGCAGACGGGCCGACGTTAGCCGCCGCAGACGGGCCGACGTTAGCCGCCGCAGACGGGCCGACGTTAGCCCCCGCAGACGGGCCGAAGTTAGCCGCCGCAGACGGGCCGACGTTAGCCGCCGCAGACGGGCCGAAGTTAGCCGCCGCAGACGGGCCGACGTTAGCCGCCGCAGACGGGCCGACGTTAGCCGCCGCAGACGGGCCGACGTTAGCCGCCGCAGACGGGCCGACGTTAGCCCCCGGCCGCCGCAGACGGGCCGACGTTAGCCGCCGCAGACGGGCCGACGTTAGCCCCCGGCCGCCGCAGACGGGCCGACGTTAGCCGCCGCAGACGGGCCGAAGTTAGCCGCCGCAGACGGGCCGACGTTAGCCGCCGCAGACGGGCCGACGTTAGCCGCCGCAGACGGGCCGACGTTAGCCGCCGCAGACGGGCCGACGTTAGCCCCCGGCCGCCGCAGACGGGCCGAAGTTAGGCCCCGGCCGCCGCAGACGGGCCGACGTTAGGCCTAACCTTGAAGCTGCTGCTGCTGCAGTGCATGCTGGGACAGCTGTCAGTCTGAAGAAAGGACCAGTCTGCTCTGATGCATGCTGGGTAAAGAGGGAGGGGCCAGAACAACATCCTGGGACTTTGTTCGTTCTTGGTCTGCTGTTCTTGTGAATTGGAACAATACTGGGGCTGAGGATGATGGTGTTCCACGAGGACACAGACTGAGAAACGGTGAACATTTCAGAGCCATTAAAGCAGCTTTTAGGATGTGAGATGAACCTGTCTGCTTCCAACAGCGTCGCCGCCAAGAACAATTAGAACCAACCTGCTGAGTTCAGTGTAAACTTTCACCAAATAAACACACCTGACAGGTAAATTAATCATTTTACTTTGCTGGTTTTCTCATCATTGATTCATTTTTAAATGCATTAAGTCTTTAAAGATCAGATCAGCCTCAGCTAACCTGCATCAGTGGAGCGTTTCTGAGGCTGCTGAACGGACTCACTCACATTTTCCTTGGAGAAAACTCTGGTGAAGCAGAGGTAGCGCGTCACCTTGGATTTGAACAGGCCATCCTTCCACAGGTCTGCATCCAGGCCATCCGTGGTTGTAGATATCTAGAGGAAGGAGACAAACAGGTTGGAAGCACAGGAATACTGACACACGCGACCTGAGGACGCTCCAAACCTGCGGAGGTCTGAGGGCCAACATGGCTACTAGGTTGGAAGCAAAAAGCTGATTTTCACTTTGTTTGCATATTAGAAATATGTCAGTAATTTACGGAGCGCCATCTCTCCTTCATGTTTACCACATCATATCCAGTGGGGGCCCTGTTCCTGGAAGCCACGACTCCAACGCCAGTGATGGGATCCATGGACATCTCCGGTAAAGCCTCTGAAAGGTCCCGCACCTCAGGCATCGCTGCAGAGCTCTGGAGGAAACACGCAGCAGAGGAAAGGAAAACCTCTAAAGCGACGGATGGAAGATGTTCCTGCTCCATCTGTAGGACTCAAGCTGGTCAACATCCACAGCAAAATAAGGATTTTAAAAGAAATCATGGAGGGTCTGAAATGTTCATGGGAGGTGTATGTCCACTGTAAGAGACATAATGTGAAAATAAAAATTCAGAAATCACAATCTATGATTTATTTAACTATTTATTTGTATGATTCAGCTGCAAGTATTTAAACACCTGAGAAAATCAAGTGTTAATATTTGGTCCTTTGTTTCCAGAGGGAAACGCTTCCTGTAGTTTTTCACCAGGTTTGCACTGCAGCAGGGATTTTGGCCCACTCCTCCACACAGATCTTCTCTAGATCAGTCAGCTTTCTGGGCTGTAGATCCCTTCATAGATTGGGTTTAGGTCTGGAGACTGGCTAGGCCACACCAGAACATAGATCTGCTTCTTCCAGAGCTGCTCCTTGGCTATCCTGGCTTATTGTGATGCTGGAAGACCCAGCCTCCCCCCATCTGCAATGCTCTAACTGAGGGGAGGAGGTTGTTCCCCAGAATCTGGCAATCATGGCTCCGGTCCTCCTCTCCTTAATACAGTGCAGTCACCCTGTCCCATGTCCAGAAAACACCCCAAAGCATGATGCTACCACCTCCGTGCTTCACAGTAGGGATGGTGTTATTCCTCCAAACAATTATTATGGAATTATGAGCAAAAAGTTCTATTTTGGTCTCATCTGATCACATGACTTTCTCCCATGACTCCTCTGGATCATCCAGATGCTCATTAGCTGCAGACGGCCTGACATGAGCTGCTTTAAGCAGGGGAACCTTCCATGCATGATATCAAACCGTGACGTCTTAGTGTGTTACCAACGGTAACCATGGAAACGGTGGTCCCAGCTCTTTCCAGGTCATTGACCAGCTCCTCCCGTGTAGTTCCGGACTGATCAGTGAGGCCCCACCAGGTGAGATCCTGCATAGAGCCCCAGTCTGAGGGAGACTGACTGTCATGTTGAGCTTCTTCCATTTTCTAATGAAGCTCCAACAGTGGAGCTTTTTTCACCCGTAGTCCTCTCCAGCCTTGTGGAGGTGGACAGTTTAGTCTCTAGTGTCTTTGGACAGCTATAATGTCTGGCTAGCTGTAGCAGCTGGCTAGCTCAAGTGCTAAGTCACCCGTCCTGTAAACAGGAGGACGGGGTTCCTTAGGCAATACCCTTCACACATTGGGGAGTGGTGGTCCAGGGGTTACGGCATAGAACTTGGAATCCTGAGTTCCAGCCCCACTCCCACAGGCTGTCATTCTGGGTCCCTGAGTAAGACCCTAACCCCACACTGCTCCCTGGACGCCCCACAATGGTAGCCGACTGCTCCCCGGTGGGATGGTTTTAATGCACTGTACTTGTGACAGTGTAATGAAAATAAAACAAAAAAAGACCCCTTAGGTCTTTGAGGATCAGAAATCTAGCTGATAAACAGCTGGATCATACAAATAAATGGTTTAACAAATCAGTTATTGTGATTTCTGGATTTTCTTTTTAGATTATGTCTCTGGGCATGGACCTACGATGACAATTCAGACCCTCCATGATTTCTAAGAGGGACAACTTTTAAAATAGCAGGGGGTTCAAATACTTATTTTATTATTTTACCGTCTAAAAGAGAAGACCCTTTAAAATGCTGCATAAAATATCAAAAACAACCAACAGTTGAATACAGGGCATGATTCTAATAATCACACTTTAATGTTTGACATCATCAAACTAGCTGGAATATGGAATAAAGAGAACAGAGCTTGGCTCTACTGTAACTCCACCTTTCTTATACGCAATCTAAAATACTCAGGTTATCCTGAGCTATCTCTTTAGTTCTGCTGCTATAGGCTTAGACTGCTGGAGGACATAGGGACCATTTTTCATCATTCTGCTTCATTCTATCTCAAATGCCGTCTCTACAAGCTCCTCCAGGATTGCAGGACGCGATCAGAATCTGACTGCAGTGTCTCTGAGAAGCTTCTGAGATGATGTGAATTAGAACAATAGAAAAAAAACTATAAAACTATAGAAATAAACTATAGAACTATAGACATAAACTATAGAACTATAGACATAAACTACAGAACTATAGAAATAAACTGAACTGAATAGAAAGTTTGTTTTTTATATATTAGGAGAAGAGCTGCTGTTTAAAGAAGCAGAAAATCAGAGCCAGTTCCTCAGAAAAAAATAATATGATCGTTTTTTTCTGCTTTAGCTGCTTTTAAAGCCTTATAATCAGTTTGGAGTTCCACCGGGGGAGGAGAAAACATTAGAAATGTTACAGAAAATAAATCAAACTGGAATCAAATCAGAGGATCTGAGCATTGATGATGTTAGCAGAGATCCTGCAGCTAAACATCCTCTGATTTACAATCATTTCTCTCCTGTTATGTTCGGAAATAAACCCCAAAGTTAACCTAGCTTCATTATTAAAAACATTTTATTTCACATACCAGGCGCTCCACTCCGTCTGAGGTCGATTGTTTTGGCCAAGAAGCTAACGGTTAGCTTCAGCTAACCACAGAACTAGCTATAGCTAGCTAGCAGCTAACATGTTAGGAGGAACGATCGATGGATTAATTCTAACCAACTAACCAGCCTGGTTAACCGCTGGTCGCCAACATTTACAACATTTCATTAAACTTCACTAACCAACCACAGCGCGAGCTTCCTGCTAGCTACAGGCTACCTAGCTTCAGGCTACTCACCCAGAGAGGGAGGGAGGGCTCTGATTACACTGATGTCTTCTTCTGTGGTTTTCCCCCACATCACTTCTGACAATGACTCCTTCAGGTAGGAGGTGTTCATCCTCAGAGAAGCTCCTAGCTCCTCTGAGAAGAAGTGCATCTGGGTTCACAGCCAGAAGAACCATAAGCAGGAGAACCTGCTGTAGGTGAACCATGAGCAGGAGAACCATGAGCAGGAGAACCTGCTGTAGGAGAACCATGAGCAGGAGAACCATGAGCAGGAGAACCTGCTGTAGGAGAACCATAAGCAGGAGAACCATGAGCAGGAGAACCTGCTGTAGGTGAACCATGAGCAGGAGAACCATGAGCAGGAGAACCTGCTGTAGGAGAACCATGAGCAGGAGAACCATGAGCAGGAGAACCTGCTGTAGGAGAACCATAAGCAGGAGAACCATGAGCAGGAGAACCTGCTGTAGGAGAACCATGAGCAGGAGAACCATAAGCAGGAGAACCTGCTGTAGGAGAACCATGAGCAGGAGAACCATGAGCAGGAGAACCTGCTGTAGGAGAACCATGAGCAGGAGAACCTGCTGTAGGAGAACCATGAGCAGGAGAACCATGAGCAGGAGAACCTGCTGTAGGAGAACCATAAGCAGGAGAACCATGAGCAGGAGAACCTGCTGTAGGAGAACCATGAGCAGGAGAACCATGAGCAGGAGAACCTGCTGTAGGAGAACCATAAGCAGGAGAACCATGAGCAGGAGAACCTGCTGTAGGAGAACCATGAACAGGAGAACCATGAGCAGGAGAACCTGCTGTAGGAGAACCATGAGCAGGAGAACCATGAGCAGGAGAACCTGCTGTAGGAGAACCATGAGCAGGAGAACCATAAGCAGGAGAACCTGCTGTAGGAGAACCATGAGCAGGAGAACCATGAGGAGGAGAACCTGCTGTAGGAGAACCATAAGCAGGAGAACCATGAGCAGGAGAACCTGCTGTAGGAGAACCATGAGCAGGAGAACCATAAGCAGGAGAACCTGCTGTAGGAGAACCATGAGCAGGAGAACCATGAGCAGGAGAACCTGCTGTAGGAGAACCATAAGCAGGAGAACCATGAGCAGGAGAACCTGCTGTAGGAGAACCATGAACAGGAGAACCATGAGCAGGAGAACCTGCTGTAGGAGAACCATAAGCAGGAGAACCATGAGGAGGAGAACCTGCTGTAGGAGAACCATAAGCAGGAGAACCATGAGCAGGAGAACCTGCTGTAGGAGAACCATGAGCAGGAGAACCATAAGCAGGAGAACCTGCTGTAGGAGAACCATGAGCAGGAGAACCATGAGCAGGAGAACCTGCTGTAGGAGAACCATAAGCAGGAGAACCATGAGCAGGAGAACCTGCTGTAGGAGAACCATGAACAGGAGAACCATGAGCAGGAGAACCTGCTGTAGGAGAACCATGAGCAGGAGAACCATAAGCAGGAGAACCTGCTGTAGGAGAACCATGAGCAGGAGAACCATAAGCAGGAGAACCTGCTGTAGGAGAACCATGAGCAGGAGAACCATGAGCAGGAGAACCTGCTGTAGGAGAACCATAAGCAGGAGAACCATGAGCAGGAGAACCTGCTGTAGGAGAACCATAAGCAGGAGAACCATGAGCAGGAGAACCTGCTGTAGGAGAACCATGAGCAGGAGAACCATGAGCAGGAGAACCTGCTGTAGGAGAACCATGAGCAGGAGATCCATGAGCAGGAGACCCTGCTGTAGGAGAACCATGAGCAGGAGATCCATGAGCAGGAGAACCTGCTGTAGGAGAACCATAAGCAGGAGAACCATGAGCAGGAGAACCTACTGTAGGAGAACCATAAGCAGGAGAACCATGAGCAGGAGAACCTGCTGTAGGAGAACCATAAGCAGGAGAACCATGAGCAGGAGAACCTGCTGTAGGAGAACCATAAGCAGGAGAACCATGAGCAGGAGAACCTGCTGTAGGAGAACCATAAGCAGGAGAACCATGAGCAGGAGACCCTGCTGTAGGAGAACCATAAGCAGGAGAACCTTGTGCAGGAGAACCTGCTGTAGGAGAACCATAAGCAGGAGAACCATGAGCAGGAGACCCTGCTGTAGGAGAACCATAAGCAGGAGATCCATGAGCAGGAGACCCTGCTGTAGGAGAACCATAAGCAGGAGAACCATGAGCAGGAGAACCTGCTGTAGGAGAACCATGAGCAGGAGAACCTGCTGTAGGAGAACCATAAGCAGGAGAACCATGAGCAGGAGAACCTGCTGTAGGAGAACCATAAGCAGGAGAACCATGAGCAGGAGAACCTGCTGTAGGAGAACCATAAGCAGGAGAACCATAAGCAGGAGAACCATAAGCAGGATAACCATGAGCAGGAGAACCTGCTGTAGGAGAACCATAAGCAGGAGAACCATGAGCAGGATAACCTGCTGTAGGAGAACCATAAGCAGGAGAACCTTGAGCAGGAGAACCTGCTGTAGGAGAACCATAAGCAGGAGAACCATGAGCAGGAGAACCTGCTGTAGGAGAACCATAAGCAGGAGAACCATGAGCAGGAGAACCTGCTGTAGGAGAACCATGAGCAGGAGATCCATGAGCAGGAGACCCTGCTGTAGGAGAACCATGAGCAGGAGATCCATGAGCAGGAGACCCTGCTGTAGGAGAACCATGAGCAGGAGACCCTGCTGTAGGAGAACCATGAACAGGAGACCCTGCTGTAGGAGAACCATGAGCAGGAGAACCATGAGCAGGACAAACTGCTGCAGGAGAACCATGAACAGGGGAACCAAGACCAGGAGAACCTGCTGTAGGAGAACCATGCGCAGGAGAACCATGAGCAGGAGAACCTGCTGTAGGAGAACCATGAGCAGGAGATCCATGAGCAGGAGAACCTGCTGTAGGAGAACCATAAGCAGGAGAACCATGAGCAGGAAAACCTGCTGTAGGAGAACCATGAGCAGGAGAACCATGAGCAGGAGAACCTGCTGTAGGAGAACCATGAGCAGGAGATCCATGAGCAGGAGAACCTGCTGTAGGAGAACCATAAGCAGGAGAACCATGAGCAGGAGAACCTGCTGTAGGAGAACCATAAGCAGGAGATCCATGAGCAGGAGAACCTGCTGTAGGAGAACCATAAGCAGGAGAACCATGAGCAGGAGACCCTGCTGTAGGAGAACCATGAACAGGAGATCCATGAGCAGGAGAACCTGCTGTAGGAGAACCATAAGCAGGAGAACCATGAGCAGGAGAACCTGCTGTAGGAGAACCATGAGCAGGAGATCCATGAGCAGGAGAACCTGCTGTAGGAGAACCATAAGCAGGAGAACCATGAGCAGGAGAACCTGCTGTAGGAGAACCATAAGCAGGAGAACCATGAGCAGGAGAACCTGCTGTAGGAGAACCATAAGCAGGAGAACCATGAGCAGGAGACCCTGCTGTAGGAGAACCATAAGCAGGAGAACCATGAGCAGGAGAACCTGCTGTAGGAGAACCATAAGCAGGAGATCCATGAGCAGGAGACCCTGCTGTAGGAGAACCATAAGCAGGAGAACCATGAGCAGGAGAACCTGCTGTAGGAGAACCATAAGCAGGAGAACCATGAGCAGGAGAACCTGCTGTAGGAGAACCATAAGCAGGAGAACCATGAGCAGGAGAACCTGCTGTAGGAGAACCATAAGCAGGAGAACCATGAGCAGGAGAACCTGCTGTAGGAGAACCATAAGCAGGAGATCCATGAGCAGGAGACCCTGCTGTAGGGGAACCATAAGCAGGAGAACCATGAGCAGGAGAACCATAAGCAGGAGAACCTGCTGTAGGAGAACCATAAGCAGGAGAACCATGAGCAGGAGAACCTGCTGTAGGAGAACCATAAGCAGGAGAACCATGAGCAGGAGAACCATAAGCAGGAGACCCTGCTGTAGGAGA